>NC_133331.1:288269988-288462488 GCF_042186555.1 Aquarana catesbeiana | reverse complement strand
GATGATGATAGGTGGTATATGATGATGATGATGATGGGTGGTATATGATGATGATGATGATGGGTGGTATATGATGATGATGATGGGTGGTATATGATGATGATGATGATGATGATGATGATGGGTGGTATATGATGATGATGATAGGTGGTATATGATGATGATGATGATGATAGGTGGTATATGATGATGATGATAGGTGGTATATGATGATGATGGGTGATGGTGGTATAATGTGATGATGATGGGTGGTATATGATGATGATGATGGATGGTATATGGTGATGATGATGATGGGTGGTATATGATTATGATGGGTGGTATATGATTATGATGGGTGGTATATGATGATGATGATGATGGGTGGTATATGATGATGATGATGATGGGTGGTATGTGATGATGATGATAGGTGGTATATGATGATGATGATGATGATGATGGGTGGTATATGATGATGATGATGATGATGGGTGGTATATGATGATGATGGGTGATGGTGGTATAATGTGATGATGATGGGTGATGAAGAGGGAGGTTGATGGTGGTATAATGTGATGATGATGGGTGGTATATGATGATGATGGGTGGTATATGATGATGATGATGATGGGTGGTATATGATGATGATGGGTGGTATATGATGATGATGATAGGTGGTATATGATGATGATGATGGGTGGTATATGATGATGATGATGGGTGGTATATGATGATGATGATGGGTGATGGTGGTATAATGTGATGATGATGGGTGATGAAGAGGGAGGTTGATGGTGGTATAATATAATATTCTGAGATTTATACAGATAATATCCGCAGATATCACACATCGCCCCCTCACAGTGTTGGTGTCGCCCCCTCCACACTTAGGGAAGGTTGGTAGGGGGGGCTCGGTGACGTCACAGGAAGTCTGACCCCCTCTCCCTCTGCACAGTCCCGCTGCGAGGTTGGCGGCCATATTTCCGGTGACAATCCTACTGCGGACAGGCCGAGCGGCTCCGGGATCATGGCTCCATCACCGGGGACACGTGTGGAAAATAGTTGCTGCGCTCCAGCGCTCGCAGGGACAGCCCGGTGACATAATAAAGAGCCGACATGTTCTTGGGAGTTTACATTTTAGTGATTGCAAACTGGAGGCAGATGTGTCTCCTATAGTGCGGCCAATCCGGCTGTGACCTGGCCAGACAGGTGAGCCATCAGCCTTCCAGCGGACAGGAGGGGGGCGGGGCGGCCTGTAGGGGGGAGGAGCCACACAGCACCTGTACAGGGATGAGCCCAGGAGTGGACAGTGGAGCAGCCAGGCAATGTGCAGAGCCCAGCACAGGGAGATCCTCCATCATTGATCATCATTCTCCATACATCCATTTATTATTATCACTTATTATATATATTAATACTTTATATATAATAATTATATATATTAGATATATAAATTATTATTATTAATATATCAAATTCTGCACCGCAAGAGCTTACACTCTAATGTCTACTAATAGTCTATTATTATTATTATACATTTATATAGTTCTGACATATACCGCAGTGCTGTACAGAGAACACTGAGCCCATCTCGCCTGTTTCTGCACCACAGGAGCTTACACTCTAATGTCCAACATCCTATTCTATTAATAATATACATTTATATAGCTCTGACATATACCATAACACTGTACAGAGGACACAGCCAGTCACATTTCTCTCTGCACCAGAAGAGCTTACACTCTAATGTCCCCCCACAGTCACACACTATTATCATTATACGTTTATGTAGCTCTGACTTATACCATAGTGATGTACAGAGAACACATTCTTTCTCATTAATTCATTGGCTATGGAACGGGGGCTGAATAATTATTAACGGACATTCGCAGGCGAAGAAGAATATTCCGGAGTCCTGAAAATTCTCTACAAACGTTTCCTTTTTTTTTTTTTCCAAAAATAGAATTTGGCTGACAAAATATCACAATGTGTTCCCGGCCCCACCCACATTCCATGGAGATCTCCTCGTCAGAAACATATTTATTTTTTCCACCTTTGCCTTGAGATATATAAGTTCGATCAGTAATTTAAACGAACAACCCCTCCACCTGTAGCTGCGATGTTAAATTCGGGTGGACTCCTCCTTTAGGGTTTCTTTGCGTCCCATTGGCTGATACCAGTTGAAATAGACGAACCGCGCGGGGGGAGGATGTTTTTTCCAAGGATGACAGGTAAAGTATTTCTCAACCAACCACATTACACTGCAGTGACCAGCCGGTGTCTTCTCTCGAACCAAAGCCAGCAACTGGTAGAACCCTATAGGGGTCCACTGTTACAGGAACAAGGAGCTAGCATCTGTACCTGGGGAGGGCACACCATCAGAGGTCTTCTTTCTAGCCAAAGCACATGTGGGGTCCCCAGCATCTTGTAGAGATCTATAGGGGCCTATTGTTACAGGATTGAGGAGTCACCATCAGTACTTGGGACAGGGCACACCATCCAGTGTCTTCTTTCTAGCCACAGCACACGTAGGGTCACCAGTATCTTGTAGAGCCCTATAGGGGCCCACTGTTACAGGATTGAGGAGCCACCATCCGGGGTCTACTTTCTAGCCAAAGCACACATGGGGTCACTGGTATCTTGTAGAGCCCTATAAGGGCCTGCTACTACAAGATCGAGGATCCAGCCTCAGTACCAGAGACAGGGCACACCATCCAGGGTCTTCTTTCTAGCCAAAGCACATGTGGGGTCACCGGTATCTTGTAGAGCCCTACAGGGGCCCACTGTTACAAGACCAGCCCACTGTTACAGGACCAACGAGCCACCATCAGTACCTGGGACAGGGCACACCATCCAGGGTCTTCTTTCTAGCCAAAGCACATTCGTGGGGTCACTGGTATCTTGTAGAGCCCTTTAGGGACCTACTGTTACAGGATCCAGGAGCCAGCATCATTACCTGGGACAGGGCACGCCATAACACATAACACATTCTCTGTTTCGTAAAGGTTAAAAAAAAGTGGGTGTGGCCTAAATATTGGCACTCTGCTAGCTGGTGGTTTGTATCGCTCTGTGCCTGTAGTCCTCCATAGGTCAGTCTTTGGTGGTACCAGTGGTTTCAAATTGCTGGCTGTATTGGAGGTCACCAGGGATGAGCCTTAGGTCCAAACCCAGAAGTCAGCTGTCATTCCTGGACCAATGAACTATGTGTGGAGGGTTGCCCACTGTGCAGCTGGTCATACCTAAAGGGGCGGGGATGCTTGTGACATTATTGACCTGATATGGCCACATGGTCATGTTATGTCAGTGTTCATGGGCTCATTGGCCCCGGAGTGACAGCTGACTTCCAGGTTCCGACCCAAACTTAGTTCGGAAAAAACACAAGCTCATCTCTAGTGGCCAACCCCTGTGTCTATTGGTCACTCACCAGCCATTTTTTACAGTTGTCTCTGTGCTCAGCTCCGGTGTCTCACTTAGAGTGGTCCAGGAGCCTGACTATTATGGGAGGGGTAGTACAATACTGGAGCAAATGGTAAATAAGCGACTACTGTGTACCATCATGAGTGACTTGACACCAGCTAACCCGGTGCCAGGTCCGTAAGAACATTTTTTGTTATATTGTTTCAGAACGGTTATATGACTCCGTGAGGATGGAGAAAGACAGGAACCAGATGACTGATAGGATACTGAATATCACCCTGGAGATCATCTACCTGCTGACCGGAGAGGTGAGGAGGATTCTGGGAGGTCACATGACATCCCTCTTTTATCTATTAATGAAACACATACCTGACCAGAGAGGCAAGGAGGATTCTGGGAGGTCACATGACATCACTCTTATCTCTAATAATAAAACACAGACCTGACCAGAGAGGTGAGGATGATTCTGGGAGGTCACATGACATCACTCTTATCTCCATTAATAAAACACAGACCTGACCAGAGAGGTGAGGAGGATTCTGGGAGGTCACATGACATCATTCTTACCTTTATTAATAAAACACAGACCTGACAAGCGAGGAGTATCCTGGAGAGGAATTACAAGACATTACTTCTCTCACTTTGTTATCACCTAGGATTATGTACCTTCAAAGAAGACTGCTGATGACGCGACGCCCAGCAGTAGTCACCCCCCTGTCTTGGAGGGTTCAAGCCGGAGCCAGAGCCCCAGCACAGAATCTCCAGCTCCCTCCCTGAGACCTGAGAGAGATGACAAGAAGATTCTACAACTGACCAACAAGATCATTGAGCTGCTAATGGGAGAGGTGAGCGGTGCCGGGAATTCTGGGACATTATCCAGTAACAGACAAGGGATGTGCCTGGATAGTCACACTCTCTTATTGTGTGTGTCAGGTTCCCGTAAGGTGTGAGGATGTTGCTGTCTACTTATCCATGGAGGAGTGGGAATATTTTGAAGGACACAAGGATCTGTACACTGAAGCCATGATGAAGGGCCATCAACCTCGGGCTCCACAGGGTGAGATATTATGTAAAGACTTGCATTTGAATGTCTTGAAAAAAAATCTGGGCACGGGTTCACAATATTATATCCTGTAAATCGGATTGAGCATTACGATCTGTTTGGGCCACTGTTAGTATAAATTATGTTCTTCAGACGATTCCAAGAACATTTTAGGTTGGTCATAGAGCCAAACATGGATACTCCTTTTGTAGACCCAAGATGGTCTTGAAGGTTAACGATCCGACTGTTGCTTGATAAGTTGCCACATATAGATGCCCTTTTGTAGACCCAAAATGGTCTTGAAGAATAACAATCCAACTATTGCTTGATACATAGCCAGACATAGATACTCCTTTTGTAGATCCAAGATAGTCTTGAAGATTAAGGATCCAACTATTGCTTGATAGGTAGCCAGACATAGATACTCCTTTTGTAGATCCAAGATAGTCTTGAAGATTAACGAACCAACTATTGCTTGATAGGTAGCCAGACCTTAATACTCCCTTTTTATAACCAAGATGGTCTTGAAGATTAACAAACCAACTATTGCTTGATAGGTAGCCAGACATACTGTAGATACTCCTTTTGTAGACCCAGGATGGTCTTGAACAATAATGATCCAACTATTGCTTGATAGGTAGCCAGACATAGATACTCTTTTTGTAGGACCCTTAATGTCTTTGCTCTTAGTAAACGCCTTTCAGCCTTAGCCGAAAAAAAATTCCAACCCACCTTGTCGTCCTCCCCCCCCGAATATATCTATAGGTATGCTGAGATCTTGAGGGTACCAGTCCCAATCATCACCCAAGTTCTGGTGATTTTGGTAAGGCTGGGCAGCAATTGTAATCTTAGTGCTTATCCAGTAAAATTTTGGTTTTTCCAGGTTCTAAAACTTGTGAATTTCTTTAGAATTCTGCCCATGTTTTTGTACTAGTCTGGTGGACTAAACTTTCTTTGATTTTTTTAGAACAAGGCCTTACCTTAGCCCCTGCGGTGTTCCATAGAATGCTTCATGACTTCCTGGTATGTAGATTTTAGACATGAGAACCAGTAAGACACAGGAAGCAGTTCACCAGCTGACCTCATTAGCACACACACCCTGCACCCATCAACTAGGTTTGCACGGCTCCCTTCCAGGGGTGCATTTGCCTGGCTTGTCAATGTAGGCTGCCACACCTGCTATTTGTGCACGGCATCCCCAGCGCCCCTCCAGACGGGCCCAGGCCACGTGCTAAACTCTCTGGGGCCTCAGGTTGGACACCCCTGATGTAGTGCAAGGGCCTGCTTGATTGGATACAGAGTGAATGGATAGATAGATGGATCCTCCTATTTCATATTTTTTATAAATCTAAAGGAAGCTTTTGTTTTTCTGCAACAGAGGTACAATAATGGTATACTGGTACATAGCTGAGCTGGAATTTAGAAAACAAAAGGTGAACTTAGCCATAAAAAGACCTTTACATTATTTTGTTGGCTTCTGCTTGAGGAAGCACACATAAGTTGTGTGGGTATAAGTCTTTGAAGAGATCATGGAGCTCCCTGTTACAGACGTGTCCGGGACACAACTGAATCTATGGAATACAGCTGTGCCCATGGGTCATGGGTTTAGAGACAGTGTCCATATACTGTATACTTCTGCATATTTATTTCACATGTACTTGTATGGACTACGGGAGTCCCTATATAACAGTCTTTCTCAAGCTTTTTACTCCAAAGGATTTCTTGCAATAATGTTCAGGTTTAGAGAATCCCTGCTAAGTGGCATTAGTGGCCACTGAGAACATCGACCCTTACATTGGTATTGGCCGATGGGAAGACTGCTCATGGTCAGAATCCCACCATTACAATCATGCCTCTGGCTCTGCCAAGTGGTGTTGGACCTGGAACTATGCAGGCATCATCACATGGAAGGTCAGTTAGCCACAGCTCAAGGAACCCCTAGCCACCTCTGGAGGAACCGTAAGGTTCCGAGAAACCCTGGTTGAGAATGGCTGCTATAGAAGAAATATTGAACAATCTATGTCTACATAAAGCTGTATCTATTGTATGTGCATTGATGACTATTAGGAGATCATTTCATTGAAGTGGGTGTGTATAGACCTGTCAAATTGCCCATTGGATTTATTGGTCCAGCACAAGCCTACAAGAACAAAATTTGTAATAAATGGTATTTACACAGTTAACCACTTCCGGACCACCCACCGTCATTATATGTGGGCTGTTTGAAGAGGAATATCGTTGTTATGGCAGCAACTAGCTGCCATAACCCCGGTATTCTCTTCTTCAGTGAGTGGTCCAGTTTAAGATAAAAGTGGTCTCTGCGGCGGATTCGCAGTGAGATCACTTTTATCAGCGGTGGGAGAGGGCCCCCCCCTTCTGTCGCGCTCCGGTGCCCTCTGCCGCTTACCGGAGCCGTCGGCAGCGGCGGAGGCGATCGGGTCCTTCTTGTGGCCTGACATGGAGACGAGTGAGGGCAAGATGGCCCCCACCCATTTACATATCATTGCAGGGCGGAAGCGACGTCAAAACGTCACTTCCGCCCATAGCTCTTAAAGGGCCTTTTTTTTTTCTTTTTTTTAAATGACAAATTTTTAATTTTACATTCCCCAATAGGAATAAAACAATTTTTTTTTTTAAACAGTGTAAAAATAAAAAAATAAAAGGTAAAATAAATAAGAAAAAAAAAAAAAATTTAAAGGCGCCCCGCCCCCGACGAGCTCGCGTGCAGAAGCGAACGCATACGTGAGAAGCGTCCGCATATGAAAACGGTGTTCCAACCACACATGTGAGGTATCGCCGCGATCGTTAATAATTCTAGCCCTAGACCTCCTTTGTAACTTAAAACATGCAACCTGTAGAATTTTTTAAACTTTGCCTATGGAGATTTTTAAGGGTAAAAGTTTGTCGGCATTCCATGAGCGGGCGCAATTTTGAAGCGTGACATGTTGGGTATCAATTTACTCGGTGTAACATTATCTTTCACAATATAAAAAAAAAAATTGGGCTAACTTTACTGTTGTCTTATTTTTTAATTCAAAAAGTGTATTTTTTCCAAAAATGTTGCTTTTTGTAAGACCGCTGCGCAAATACGGTGTGACAGAAAGTATTGCAACAACCGCCATTTTATTCTTTAGGGTGTAAAAAAAAAATGTATAATGTTTGGGGGTTCTAAGTTGTTTTCTAGCAAAAAAAAACAGTTTTTAACTTGTAAACAACAAATCTCAGAAAGAGGCTCAGTCCTTAAGTGGTTAAAGCCCGCATCCCCCCCCCCCCCCCCGAAGTCTTCTTGCAGATCATGTGACATGTAGGGTCCTATTCTTAAATGATGCAGGAATCAGGCTGACGTGATGACGTCAGTTCTGCTCTCTGCATTATGGGGGGGGTCTCTTCTACTTTTAAAAAAACAGCTTGGAGTTGAGCTTTAATAGATTTCCACCACCCAGTTTATCTGCATTTGTCAAAAAGCAGGACAT
The DNA here is from genome assembly GCF_042186555.1 of Aquarana catesbeiana. Lineage (NCBI taxonomy): Eukaryota > Metazoa > Chordata > Amphibia > Anura > Ranidae > Aquarana > Aquarana catesbeiana. The sequence continues at coordinate 288,454,574 of NC_133331.1, read as the reverse complement.
TAGGTTTAGAGTGATACTAAACCCTCTTATTCTTTACCGCCAAGGAAGCAGCCATCTTGGCCTCTGTTTTATCTGCAGTTGACATGGTGCTGCACATGGGATCAGTTATGACACCAGCCATTTGATAGCATGATAATTTGGTTGAGAGCAGAAGCAGGTATGACAGCTATCATTTCTGGCTTGCCACATATATATATATATATATATATATATATATATATATATATATATAAAACTGTTTTGAGAAACCAATAAATCGATGGGTTTAAAGCGGAACTAAACCCATTAATTTAACAGTTTAAAAAAACAGTTACATTCCCGGCACGTGCTTTCAACCCAACTGTCAAACCATCAAATGGTTGGTGTCATAAATAGTCACATGTGTAGCACCATGGCAGTTGAAAATCAAAAAAAGGCCAAGATAGCAGCTTCCTTGCCTGGAAATTATATAAGTGTTTAGTTCTGCTATAATATAGAGGCTTTAGTTGAGTTACAACGTTATAAGCTCTTTGAACAATTTTCTAATCCTAACTAAATCTTCTGTTAACAGATGACTTGAAACCTAAAAGTTCTGCAGTATTTCATCCTACATTTCAGTCCACCAGGGGCATAAGAGGAATTGTCCCTAGGCCCATCCCGCGGACAGAATACCTGACAATATATAACCCAAGTGAGAAGCCAGGAAGATCTGTGAGCACTGAATCAGATGATTCCTCTTCGAGTGATGATGACGATGATGACGATGACGAAGATCTCCACAATGCTGAGCTCTACATACAGGCTCAGTACACGTCTTCTAATGCCCAAGCTCCAGAGACTGACTCAAGCGATGATGAGGATGTCATCTATATATCCACCCAACAAACTCAAACCAAACGTCCGATGTTCTATAGAAGAGAAGAACCAGTCTCTCGCCAAGAAATGAACCTTCAACACCTCTACATCCCTCGGGCCCTTGGCTACAGGCCAAACCCGGTCCGGCAACCTCCCAAAGCCAACATCAACAACGCTCCGAAAATGAGTGCCATGCTAATGAGACACAACGCGCTCAACCGGGCCATTCACATCAAGCCTGCCCCAACTCCATCACTCCAGGCGATGCCAATGCCCCGAAGGCTCTACAACTGTTCTGAATGTTCCAAGCTCTTCCCTACCAACGCAGATCTAATGAGACACCAGAGGCTTCATAAGAAGAAGAAGCTGACATGCAACCAGTGTGGCAAAATCTTCCCATACAAGTCGCACCTGGTCCGCCACCAGAGCGTCCACACCGGGGAGCGGGCCTTCGTCTGCTCGGAGTGTGGTGAGAACTTCATCTGTAAGTCGCACCTGGTCACCCACCTGAGGATCCACACACGGGAAAAGCCGCTCGTCTGCCAAGACTGCGGCAAGCATTTCTCCTGCAATTCGGCACTCATCACCCATCGCAGAATCCATACCGGCGAGAAGCCCTTCGTCTGCCCCATATGCGGGAAGGCTTTCGCCCAGAGCTCCAACCTTCTTTCCCACCAGAGAGGTCACACCGGCGTTAAGAAATTCATCTGCAGAGAGTGCGGCAAGAGCTTCGCACAGAAAAACGACTTGAATAGACACTTGAAAATTCATAGAGGACAAATCGCATTTCCACAGATGTAGACGGAGTAGTTTTTTTCATTTTTCTTTTTTTTTTTTTTTGTTTATGTTTTCTTTCGGAAATAAAAGCTTGTTAACCTTTTCCAAGTGCCTCTTGCTATTAAACCCGGAGTTTAAAGCGTGCGTCTGTACACTGTCATTGATGGATATATTGATGTGAGGGTCCTGTTCAGATTGTGGCCTTGATTTTGAAAACCCGTTAAAAGGTTCGGCCATCTGAAACGGGGGATTTTCTTTTGGCTAAGTGCCACTGGGTTGAGATACCGCATTGACTAGACCAGGGGTAGGCAACCTTTCAGAGGTGGCGACTTACCTGAACAACATGAAAGAGATCAAAGATCTCCGGGGTTCAGCACCTCTTTTTTTTTTTTTTTTTTTTTTTAATAATTTTAAGAAATTAAGCAAAGACATAATTAAATAGTAGGGAAAAATATAATATAACAAATTTCACTGTAAAAATATAAACTTGCGCTACCTTAAAGGTGAACAGTGTCAGTAGGGTAGTGGAGGGGGTGAGTCAGTAGAACAGTGGATGGTGTTGGTAAGGCAATGGACTTTGCCAGTAGGGCAGACGCCAGTATCAGTAGAGCAATGGATGGTGTCAATAAGACAGAGGTTGGTGTCAGTAGAGCAGTGGATGGTATCAGTAATTTTTTATTGTTTTTATTTAAAAAAAATTAAAAATGTATTTTTGTCAATTATTTTTTACAATTTTTTTTTTGTTTTTTGTTTTTTTTTTTTACAATTTTTTGGCAGTCCTGTTGGGGGGCTTTGGTGAAATATCAGGGGTCTAAAGAGACCCCCTAATGTCTCACTTTTGAGACAGAGAAAGGTGATTGAGGACACAGTCCTCAATCACCATCTCTGCAGCCTCAGCTGCACAGAACTCCCCCCCCCCCCAACCATTTTGTCTTCACTAAGGTCCTCCTAGATCCAAAACCCTCTGTATCTTGTTCCTCCACAACTGTCCTTCTTCCAGGCACAAATCACTCCATCCCTCTTTTTTCCACTGTCCCTCTTCTGCACCCACATCCTTCCATCCCTCTTCTGGGCCCAATTACCCTCATCCCTCTTTTCTTGTAAAATTGTCCTTTTTCCAGACCTAAATCACTCCACCTCTCTCCTCTACATCTGTTCATCTTCTATAACCAAATCCCTCTGCCCCTCTTTCCCCTGTAACTCTCCTTCTTTCCTCCACATCCATACCTTGTCTAGAATTGAATCCCACCATACCTCTTTCGTTCACAACTGTCCCCTTTCTGGACCCAAATCCCTCAATCCCTCTCTCCCACAACTGTCCCCCTTCTGGACCCAAATCCCTCTCTCCCACAACTGTCCCTCTTCTGGACCCAAATCCCTCAATCCCTCTCATCCACAAATGTCCCTCTTCTGGACCCAAATCCCCTATAACCTCTCTCCCACAGCTGTCCCTCTTTTGCAACCAAATTCCTTCATTCTTCACCACAACTGTCCCTCTTGTGGACCTAAATCCCTTCATCCGTCTTTCTTCCACAACTGTGCCTCTTCTGAATCACTCTATCCATATTTTGAACACAACTGTCCTTCTGGACCCAAATCCCTCTTCTGGACCTAAATCCCACAGTCCTCTGTAACTGTCCCTATTAACTCCACCACTGTCCCTCATCTAGACCTAAATCCCTCCATCCCTCTTTCATCTATAGCTGTTCCTCTTCTGGACCCAAATCCCTCCATCCATCTTTCCTTCTTAACTCTCCCTCTTCTGCACCTGAATCCCTCTCTCCTACAACTGTCCCTCTACTGCAACCAAATCCCCTCTTCCTTCTCCACAACTGTCCCTCTTCTGGACCTGAATCCCTCTCACCTACAACTGTCCCTCTACTGCAACCAAATCCTCTCTTCTGAACCCAAATCCTTCCATTCATCTTTCCTCTTCAACTGTCCCTCTTCTGGACCTAAATCCCTCAACCCATTTTTCCTTCTCAACCCTCCCTCTTCTGGACCCGAGTCGCTCTCTTGTACAACTGTCCCTCTTCTGGATCTGAAACCCTCTTCCCTCTTCTGGACCTGAATCCCTCTCTCCTACAAATGTCTGTCTACTGCAACCAAATCTTCCTTCTCCACAACTGTCTCTGTTCTGGAACCAAATCCCTCCATCCATCTTTCCTCTTCAACTGTCCCTCTTCTGGACCTGAATCCCTCTCACCTAAAACTGTCCCTCTACTGCAACCAAATCCCCTCTTCCTGTCTCTCTTCTGAACCCAGATCCCTCCATCCATCTTTCCTTTTCAACTGTCCCTCTTCTGGACCTAAATCCCTCCACCCATTTTTCCTTCTCAACTCTCTCTCTTCTGGACCTGAATCGCTCTCTCCTACAACTGTCCCTCATCTGGACCTGAATCACTCTCACCTACAACTGTCCTTCTTCTGGACCTGAGTCGCTCTCTTCTACAACTGTCCTTCTTCTGGACCTGAAATGCTCTTCCCTCTTCTGGACCTGAATCCCTCTCTCCTACAAATGTCTCTCTACTGCAACCAAATCCCCTCTTCCTTCTCCACAACTGTCTCTGTTCTGGACCCAAATCCCTCCATCCATCTTTCCTCCTCAACTGTTCCTCTTCCGTACCTGAATCCCTCAATCCATGTTTCCTCTTCAGCTTTCCCTCTTCTGGATGTGAATCCCTCCTTCCTACAACCAAATTCCACTCTTTCTTCTCCACAACTGTCTCTCTTCTGGATCCAAATCCCTCAATCCATCTTTCCTCCTCAACTGTCCTTCTGGCCTCAAATCCTTCCATCCATGTTTACTCTGTAACTGTCCCTCTTTTCGATCCCAAGTTCTGTCCCTCTTTCCTCCACAATTCTGTACCAAAATGTATCCTTCCCTCTTTTCTCAGTAGCTGTCCCTCTTCCAGATCCTAATCTCTCCATCACTTCCATAACTTTTCCTGTTCTGGACCCAGATTCCTCCTCATTTCTCTCTCTTCTGGATCCATGTCCCTTGATCCACCACAAATCTTGACCCAAATTCCTCCATGTATTTTACTTTTATAGGCTCAAATCACCTTTACAGAAAAGATGTAAAAGTGAACCAACACCAGACACCCTCCCCACCCCCCAGTCCTTGCTGTACTTACCTCTGGGTTGCCAAGCTGTCAGCACCCCTAGGTGACTGGAGATTAGAAACCCCCCCCCCCTCTTCTCTGTCAGTGTTCCAGGATGAATCAGATGGATTCTGATTGGTTAGTGACATCATCACATTGACGGTGCTGGTCAATCGGAATCCATCTGGTCCGTCCTGGTAACCCCCGACAGAGGAGGAGAGCGAGGATTTCTAAGCTTGAGGCTGTTGGAGCTGTATGGGTGCTGGCAGCTCGGCAACCCAGAGGTAAGTACGGGGGATGGGGAGACTGTCCAGTGTCAGTTTAGCTTTTACAGTTTTTCTGTAAATGTGAACTAACCCTTTAAGGCACTATATGTTCAGCCATGTGATGATCATTTTCCAATTTCATTGGACACAACTAAAAATAATTCAATTAATTTTTTCATATCAGTATCCTTATCCTGGTGTGGTAGCTTAGTGAATTGAGCCCATTGCAAGGAAAAATGACTGGCAGCGTGCAGTTCTGGCGGTGGCCTCCAGGTGGCGGTGTGCAGAACATTCTCTCCTATTTAAGAAATGACTCCTCCGCAGCACCGTAGCGCGGTGTAGCCATTGCTCAGCCCCGCTGCTCTCTTTTTCTCCGTGGGTGAACATAGTGCGGGGGGGGGGGTGAGTCCTCGTTGCCGTCTGAGCACCGTGCGCCCCTCTGCAGCCTCCGACCGGACCCGCTCCACTCCCGGACCCGAACTGGTGTGTCTGTGGCGAGCTGCCCTCACCCAAAATGGCCGCGGGGGGGCTTCATGACGGCTTTCCAGGCCATGCGACAGGACGCTGTACGCACGTACAGGAACTTATTAGAGGCTGAGCATGCGCAGTGCTGGTGAAAGTTTGCACTTTAGTCTGGGAGTGAGTGTGCGGGCAGAGGTTGGGGTGAGTGCATGGAGGGGGCCTCCTATATACATTGTATTATTATTATGGCCGGTAGGTGTGCGCTGGACCCCATTCTAGCAATAGGAGAGGCCTTAAGGTGCCCATAAATGCCAGGGGGTGGGTGGTAGTGCTGACAGCAGCCAACTAAGAGAGTGGCAGCCAGCTGGGCCTGGTCTGATTTATTTATTTATTGCAGGTACTTATATAGCACCGGTAATTTACGCAGTGCTTTACATATACATTGTACATTCACATCAGTCCCTACCCTCAAGGAGCTTACACTCTAAGGTCCCAAACTCACATTCGTACATACTAGGGACAATTTAGACAGGAGCCAATAAACCTACCAGCATGTCTTTGGAGTGTGGGAGGAAACCGGAGTACCCGGAGGAAACCCACACAGACACAGGGAGAACATGCAAACTCCAGGCAGGTAGTGTCGTGGTTGGGATTCGAACCAGCGACCCTTCTTACTGCTAGGCGAAAGTGCTACCCACTACACCACTGTGCCGCCCTCAATGTTATTCATAGGAATACGACAATGGGGGACGGATATCCATCCCATCGTCTATCGGTCCCCGGGAGGAGAAATCACTGCAAAGTGTACCTACCCGTCTGAGAGCCACTTACCTCTAATACTGGCGCTGTGTGCCAGACTTTGTATATCCGGGGCCCATAGTGCTTGTGTGGCCCCCGGAGCTGGCAAGATTGGGGTCACTAATGTCTCCTCCCACTCCTGTAATATGACCCCAGTCTCCTCCCAATCCTGTAATATGACCCCCTGTCTCCTCCCACTCCTGTAACATGTTCCCAGTCTCCTACCACAACTGCAACATGTTCCCTGTCTCCTCCCACAACTGCAACATGTTCCCTGTCTCCTCCCACTCCTGTAACATGACCCCCAGTCTCCTCCCACTTTTGTAATATGACCCCCAGTCTCCTCCCACTCCGTCCTGCCCCCAGTCTCCTCCCATTCCTGTAATATGACCCCCCAGTCTCCTCCCAATCCCTCCATCCATCTTTCCTTCTTAACTCTCCCTCTTCTGCACCTGAATCCCTCTCTCCTACAACTGTCCCTCTACTGCAACCAAATCCCCTCTTCCTTCTTCACAACTGTCCCTCTTCTGGACCTGAATCCCTCTCACCTACAACTGTCCCTCTACTGCAACAAAATCCTCTCTTCTGAACCCAAATCCTTCCATTCATCTTTCCTCTTCAACTGTCCCTCTTCTGGACCTAAATCCCTCAACCCATTTTTCCTTCTCAACCCTCCCTCTTCTGGACCTGAATTGCTCTCTCCTACAACTGTCCCTCTTCTGGACCTGAATCGCTCTCTCCTACAACTGTCCCTCTTCTGGACCTGAATCGCTCTCTCCTACAACTGTCCCTCTTCTGGACCTGAATCGCTCTCACCTACAACTGTCCCTCTTCTGGACCTGAATCGCTCTCTCCTACAACTGTCCCTCTTCTGGACCTGAATCGCTCTCTCCTACAACTGTCCCTCTTCTGGACCTGAATCGCTCTCACCTACAACTGTCCCTCTTCTGGACCTGAATCGCTCTCTCCTACAACTGTCCCTCTTCTGGACCTGAATCGCTCTCTCCTACAACTGTCCCTCTTCTGGACCTGAATTGCTCTCTCCTACAACTGTCCCTCTTCTGGACCTGAATCGCTCTCACCTACAACTGTCCCTCTTCTGGACCTGAATCGCTCTCTCCTACAACTGTCCCTCTTCTGGACCTGAATCGCTCTCTCCTACAACTGTCCCTCTTCTGGACCTGAATCGCTCTCTCCTACAACTGTCCCTCTTCTGGACCTGAGTCGCTCTCTTGTACAACTGTCCCTCTTCTGGATCTGAAACCCTCTTCCCTCTTCTGGACCTGAATCCCTCTCTTCTACAAATGTCTGTCTACTGCAACCAAATCCCCTCTTCCTTCTCCACAACTGTCTCTGTTCTGGAACCAAATCCCTCCATCCATCTTTTCTCTTCAACTGTCCCTCTTCTGGACCCGAATCACTCTCACCTAAAACTGTCCCTCTACTGCAACCGAATCCCCTCTTCCTTCTCCACAACTGTCTCTCTTCTGAACCCAGATCCCTCCATCCATCTTTCCTCTTCAACTGTCCCTCTTTTGGACCTAAATCCATCCACCCATTTTTCATATTACTCCTGTAATATGACCCCTTGTCCTCCTCCCACTCCTGTAATAAGACCCCCAGTCTCCTCCCACCCCTGTAATAAGACCCCCAGTCTCCTCCCACTCCTGTAATATGACCCCAGTCTCCTACCACTCCTGTAATATGACCCCCAGTCTCCTCCCAATCCTGTAATATGACCCCCAGTCTCCTCCCACTCTGTACTGCCCCCAGTCTCCTCCAAATCCAAAAATATTTTATATCCTGAACATTATATACTGCAGAGAGTGACACCATATATAGTTCTAGATCAGGTAGGGAAGGTATTATTGGTGTCCAAAGCCCCATTGGAGAGGTTTCCTCTCCTTTCCTGTCCCTGCAATAATATTGTCCCCCAAACAGGAGGTGAGCTAAGAACTCTTACAGGGACACATAACCATAAAAAGATGACAAATTTGCAGCCTGTGTTAATAAGCTCATGTTATGGTGCCTATTGATACATAACTATGATGAAATCTGTGTTTAGTGCCCATCCGGTTCATATATCTAATATTTTCCCTTCCAGTAGGTTCACCACCAGGATCCAGCCAGCGTGATGGAGAGATCTCAGTAGTTGGCTTTATACATGTGCCAGTGAAGAACTAGTCCTCTCCCAGAATCCATTGCAGCAGACCTATAAAGAGTTGAAAGGGAAAACAACTGTAGCACCAGCTATGGAGTACGGCGATAGCAGCACCGAATGCAGCACTACTAGTGTTGAGGAGGACTCCTATTCCGAGACAGACTTTGAAGAAGATCATGGAGATACAACAAGCAAAGGAAAGACCAAGTTTTTGTGCCCTGAGTGTGGGAAGAGCTTCATTTCCAACTCTCTGCTCACCATCCACCAGAGGACTCATACGGGGGAGCGCCCTTATGAGTGTTCAGAGTGCGGCAAACGCTTCACTCAAAAACAGCACCTACAGGTCCATCAGCGCACCCACACTGGGGTGAAGCCGTACCAGTGTGACGAGTGCGGGAAAAGATTTGCAACGACGACAAGCCTTTCGACGCACGAGAAGTGCCACACGGGAGAAAGGCCGTTCCAGTGCTCTGAATGCGGCAAAGGTTTCACCATGAAGTACTTGCTCCACAGGCACGAGATGAACCACACAGGTGCCAAGCCATTCCCTTGTTCCGAATGTGGCAAAAGCTTCCCGACCATGCCCCGACTACGACACCACCAGTTGACCCACACCGGAGAAAAGCCCTATGAATGTCCAGAGTGCGGGAGACGCTTCTCCACCAACTCGCACCTCTATAGCCACAAGGCCACCCACACCGGAGAAAAGCCCTTTAAATGCTCTGAATGTGGAAGAGGGTTTGCCCGCAGTAGCCACCTACGGGGCCACCAAAGGGTCCACACCGGAGAGAGGCCGTTCGCCTGCAGCGAGTGCGATAAGCGGTTCGCTGTAAAAAATGAACTCGTCAAGCACGAAAAAACGCACACGGGCGAAGCAAAGCGCAAGCACTCCAGGAACGACGAGGAAAGCGGCATCTCCGAGAAAGTTCTCGACGGTAAGAGAGTGTTTGAGTGCTCCGAATGCGACAAGCACTTCTTTCACAAGAGTCATCTGAAACAGCACAAGAAGATTCACACCGGCGAGAAAGCCTTCCAGTGCCAAGAATGCGGGAAGCAGTTCACGCAGAAGGCGGCCATGGTCAACCACGTGCAGAGGAAGCACGGCAAGGAGAAGACATTCCAGTGCTCAGAATGCAACAAGGCCTTCTTCCTGAAGGAAGAGCTTAAAAAGCATGAAAAGACTCACACTGGGGAGAAACCTTTCTCCTGCTCCGAGTGCGGCAAAGGATTCAGAGACAAAGCCCGTTTGGTGGTCCATCAACGCAGCCACACCGGCGAAAAGCCCTTTTCCTGCCCTGTATGCGGGAAAGGCTTCAGCGACAACGGAAACCTCATCCGACATCAGAAGATCCACACAGGTCATAAACCGTTCTCGTGTTCCGAGTGCGGGAAAGCCTTCCTCCGCAACTCTCAGCTTCTCTCCCATCAGAGGTCCCACACGGGCGAGAAACCGTACACGTGCTCAGAGTGCGGCGAAGGCTACAAAGATAGGAGCAGCCTGGCCCAGCACCAGAAAAACCACACCGGGAACAAACCGTTTGCCTGCTCTGAGTGCGGGAAGTGCTTCTCCATCAACTCAGATCTGGCGAGACATAAGATGACCCACAGCGACGAGAGGCCGTTTTCCTGCTCGGAGTGCGGGAAATGTTTTAGAGACAAGAAGAGCCTGGTCTTGCACCATCGGAGCCACACGGGGGAAAAGCCGTACGAGTGCCGGGAGTGCGGGAAATGTTTCAGCTGCAACGGGAACCTTAGAGCCCACGAGCGGATACACACGGGCGAAAAGCCCTACGCTTGCCAGGACTGTGAGCTGTCCTTTACTTCCTGCTCTGGGTTGGTGGCTCATCGGAAAGTTCACCACTCAAGTGCTAAAAACGAATCGTAAGCCTAGGGGAGGACTCTTCTTTTTTTTTTATTTATATTTTTATTTTATTCTCAGATGCCAATTTAGGTTCTTATTGAACCTTGCCGTTTAAACGTTGTTTTGCTCACTTGTCCTTCTCCCTGTCCTCCATTTCTACATGAAAGTGGATGACAATTTAAGCTTTTGATACTTGATTAAGGGCTCGTTTACGCTTGCTTCAAAATGTGGCACTGGACAAGCATTTTTAAAGCACTCTGAATGCCAATCAAAGCTGCTGTCTCTAAATAAAATGGTAAGCTTGCAGTACAGTTTATACTGTTGTGTTTTTTTTTGCTTTGCGTCACTTCAAAAATTATACCCCATGTCTCTTTCTTGGTGCTTCAAAGTGTCTCCAAAGCCTCCACCTGTAGCTTTTGAGGGCTTTTATTCAGTGTTAGCCTCGCTTTGTTTTGGAGGTATGAGGTATCCCAGGATGCACTGGGAAACCAACAAGTGAACAGGAAAGACATAATCAGCAGTCACTTCCGGTTCATGTGAATATATTCTGGGAGTGTCTGATGCAGACGTCACATCTGGTGTGGAGCAGCAGAAAGGTGAGCAGGGTCCGGACTGGAGCAGAGCAACTAATAGACGGCACACATGATGTGCAACTTGGGAATGCTATAACAGAAGGTGAGCGGGGACCGGAGAGAGAGAGAGAGTTGAGTGGCAGAGGATCAACAGAGCTGGTGGCTGGAACAGGAGAAACCTAGCAGATGTTTAACGTGGTCAGCAGCGTAGGAGCAATATAGCGGGAGGTGAGTGGGGACCAGAGAGATAGAGGAGGCTCAGCAAACCAGAGGATCAGCAGAGCTGGGGGTTACTACTGAGTGGGGGATCAGCAGAGCTGGGGGTTACTACTGAGCGGGGGATCAGCAGGGCTGGGGTTTACTATTAAGTAGGGGATCAGCAGAGCTGGGGTTTACTATTAAGTGGGGGATCAGCAGAGCTGGGGGTTACTACTGAGTGGGGGATCAGCAGAGCTGGGGGTTACTACTGAGCGGGGGATCAGCAGAGCTGGGGGTTACTACTGAGCGGGGGATCAGCAGGGTTGGGGTTTACTATTAAGTGGGGGATCAGCAGAGCTGGGGGTTCCTACTGAGTGGGGGATCAGCAGGGCTGAGGGTATTACTGAGCGGGGATCAGCAGGGCTGGGGCTTACTAAAGAGTGGGAAATCAGCAGAGCTGGGAATACTACTGAGCATGGGATCTGCTGAATGAGGGTACTAATAAGCTGGTGATCTGCTAAACAGGTTTCATTGCTCCTTGAGTGCTCTCCTGGGTATTGGGCACCGCCAGTTAAGGGCAGGCTCCAAAGAGTAGATTGTGTAAGTGGACTATAAATGGGTGCTCCCAAGGACATCACTCATTCTGGAACAGAGCTGAATGAAAAAGATCAGGAACCCCTAATCGTCTACTCCATTGGCTCCTGCAGGGCCTATTATGTTCAGAATCATAAATGATTAAAAACAATCTGAACTGACTTACTGAAATTATAGATGCTTTAAAATTTGCATTTACTAGAGCCGATCTCCTGTTGTCCCCCCTGTAGCTACGTATCTCCTCCTCTACTGCTGGCTTTCAGCTGCTACAGGGAGGAACTACAGGGGATCGATTCCAGTAAATGCCTCCCCACCACCACCACACTGATCACCCCTCCTGTCCAGGATCCCCTTCCCTCTGCTGCCATGGCCCCCATTGTAAAGATTCCATATTTACCGGCCCCTTCCTTTTTTGAATGAGCACCGGTAAGTGATTGGTACCAATCACTCACCGCATTTATTTAGAACCGAAGCATAGCTAACTATTTACCATGCTTCAGTTTGTGAGTGAACAGGGAACCTCTGTACAGAGCACTCCCTGTTCTATCATTTGCAGTACAGCTGAGGCTGCAGAGAAAGGATTGGGCATCTATGTTCTCAAACGTGAGACATCGGAGGTCTGTTTAGACCCAAGATATTTCACCAAAGCCCCACCCCCACAGCATTGTGAAAAGAAAGTTGTAAAAAAAAATGAAGGGCTCATTCACACGGGTTCTCTGGCTCATATAGTGTGAATTAGCCTGTGTTACTCTATGGGGACATAGCAGCCGGTCCTAAATTAGCCGCTTCAGCCCCAGAAGATTTTACCCCCTTCCTGACCAGAGCATTTTTTGCAATCCCGCACTGCGTCGCTTTAACTGACAATTGCGCGGTCGTGCGACGTTGTACCCAAACAAGATTGACAGCCTTTTTTCCCCACAAATAGAGCTTTCTTCTGGTGGTATTTGATCACCTCTGCAGTTTTTATTTTTTGCGCTATAAACAAAAAAAGAGCGCCAATTTTGAAAAAAAGCACAATATTTTTTACTATAATAAATATCCCCCAAAAATATATAAAAAAAACAAACTTTTTCCACAGTTTAGTCCGATATGTATTCTTCTACATACTTATGGTAAAAAAATCGCAATAAGCGTATATTGATTGGTTTGGGCAAAAGTTATAGCATCTACAAAATAGAGGGGGTAGTTTCATGGCATTTTTTTTTATTAGTAATGGAGGCGATCTGCGATTTTTATCGGGACTGAGACATTATGGCGGACACATCGGACACTTGTGACACTATTTTGGGACCATTGTCATTTATACAGCGATCAGTGCTATAAAAATGCACTGATTACTGTGTAAATGACATTGGCAGGGAAGGGGCTAAACACTAGGGGGCGATCAAGGGGTTAAGTGTGTCCTAGGGAGTGATTCTAACTGTGAGGGGGGGGGGGGGCTACCACTGACACGACAGCGATCACTGCTCCCAATGACGGAGCGGTGATCTCTGTCATGTCACAAGGCAGAACGGGGAAATGCCTTGTTTGCATTTTCCCGTTCTGCGGCTCCATGACACGATCGCCGGGATACCGGCGGACATTGAGTCCGCGGGTGCCGCGGGCACAGTCACGCTGAACGCACACGCCCGCTAGCCCCACCAATTAAAGGGGACGTACAGGTACGCCCATTTGCCCAGCATTGCCATATCGGCGTGCAGCGGTCGGCAAGTGGTTAACAGGTGTTGGTGAGTGGTCCTTAATGCACACTGTATTTGGGGTAGTAGAACTTCACCAACATGCCTGTCAAAATAGGACCTGCGGCTGTGTTCATACAGCTGCTGTGTCCCCATAACATAGTCTGCCTGCACACAGCTTCAACCAGTTAAAAAAAAAAAAGTTGATTTACACTGTACAGATCACAGCATGTGATGAGCCCCAAAACCTCATCCACACACACAGAGCTTTATAAACTCAATGCAGTTTAATCTTTCAGATTTAGCAGATATTTTGTATGTTGTGTTTCTGTTCGCTAATAACCATTTTTTAGTGTAAGTTCTCAGACTATCCTAGCTGGTGCTCTACACAGGACTGAGAACTCCCCCCCCCCCCGCCCGCCCCTTGGTGGTGACTGCGCCTGAATGGCCAATCGTCGAGCAGCATTAATGTCACATGATAGAAAGAGGAGTCACATGCTCCCCCATACCTGGAAGTACCGGCTGTTTCTCTTTTCTCCCGATGGTGAATGGAAAGGTGGGGAAGAGAAGGTAAGTATACACACGAAATGGGACCAGGATTAATATGAACCTGAGCCTTTTCCTGCAAGGCCAGTCTACCTACAGGAATATCTGGATAAGTACGACACAGCAGACACTCTCTGCTCCCTATCTACGGGCTCTTGGCTCTTTTTTTTTTTTTTTTTTTATTGCAGTGCATCTTAAAATTTTCACATCGATGTTCAGACATTTTAGCCACTTGCCGGCCGGACGTACATAGATTGCGGGGCGGCGGCTCTTCTGCACAAAACCACGTATGTGATTTCGCTGTTCCGGGGCTGCAGCGGTGACCGGCGCCCGCTGTGATTGGACACATCGGGAGGCAGTCGGCGGGTCCGTTCCACGAGAGAGGCAGTTCACCATTCTGCTAGTAGGGGAGACGAAGATCCTGTGTTTCTGCTCAGCAGGAACACGGATCTCTGTCTTCCCACAGCCAAAGCACCCCCGCCACAGTTACAAAGCACGCCCAATAAAGTAGGCATATTCTTTGAACTTATTCCGTGTATCTTGTGTTCATTGAAGTGCCTCACGGTACCGGGGGGGTCTTCGGTAGTCTGCAGTATTAACCCTTGGCTGGTCTATCATGTACCTGGAGTACCCTTAAAACCCCTTCACCTAGGAGCACATTTAACCCTTTGGTCAACCCCGATGTTAACCTCTTCCTTCCCTGCCAGTGACATGATTACAGTTACAGTGCATTTTTTTAGCATTGACCACTGTTGGGGTCACTGGTCCCAAAAAAGTGTCACTTAGTAACAGATTTATCTGCCGCAATGTCGCAGTCCTGCTAAAAATCGCTGATCACCGCCATTACTAGTAAAAACCATACAAATTCCATAAATCTGTCCCATAGTAGACCCACCCTTTGCAGCTATAACAGCTTCAACTCTTCTGGGAAGGCTGTTCACAAGGTTTAGGAGTGAGTCTATATGGAAATGTTTGACCATTCTTCCAGAAGCGCATTTGTGAGATCAGGCACTGATGTTGGACGAGAAGGCCTGGCTCGCAGTCTACGCTGTAATTCATCCTAAAGGTGTTCTATCAGGTTGAGGTCAGGACTCTGTGCAGGCCAGTCAAGTTCCTCCACCCCAAACTCGCTCATCCATATCTTTATGGACCTTGTTTTGTGCACTGGTGTGCAGTCATGTTGGAGCATGAAGCTGCCATCCCCAAACTGTTCCCACAAAGTTGGGAGCATGAAATTGTCCAAAATGTCTCAGTATGGTGACGCCTGAAGAGATCCCTTCACGGGAACTAAGGGGCCAAGCCCAACCCCTGAAAAACAACCCCACACCATAATCCTCCCTCCACCAAATGATTTGGGTCAGTGCACAAAGCAAGGTCCATAAAGGATGGATGAGCGAGTTTGGGGTGGAGGAAATTGACTGACCTTCACAGAGTCCTGACCCCAACCAAATGGAACACCTTTGGGATGAATTTGTTGTCACCAGCAAGATGGCAACAAAAACTGTCAGCATTTTCAACCCATCCCCACGTGAAGGCAAAAGGGTTGTAGGGATTAAAATTCAGAAGTGGAACAGCTGTGAAATATTATATTTGGGTCCAGAAGAGGGACAAGCAAAATGGCTTATCATGTCCTGTTGGCCAGTTTGGATGTTATCCTCAGATTTGAAGGTCAAGCTCAGGGCCAAGGGTAAGAGCAATGATGAAGCCTCCAGAAGGGGGGCAGAAGGATTTGGGTCCAGAAGAGAGACAGTTGTAGAGGAAAAGAGCGATGGGATATATTCAGGTCCAAAAGGGAGACATAGGGATTCAGGTCTAACGGGGATAGAGGGATTCGGGTCCAAAAGAGGGACAGTTGTGAAGGAAAAGAGGGATGGATAGATTCAGGTCCAAAAGGGGGACAGAGGAATTCGGGTCCAGAAGAGGGACAGTAGTGGAAGAAAAGAGGGACGGATAGATTCGGGTCCAGAAGAGGGACAGTAGTGGAAGAAAAGAGGGACGGATAGATTCGGGTCCAGAAGAGGGACAGTTGTAGGGGAAAAGAGGGATAGATAGATTCAGGTCCAAAAGGGGAACAGAGGGATTTAGGTCCAGGAGTGGGATAGTTGTAGAGGAAAAGAGGGATAGGTAAATAGTTTCAGGTCCAAAAGGGGGGCAGAGGGATTTGGGTCCAGAAGAGGGACAGAGAGATTTGGGTCTAGAAAAGGGACAGTTGTGGAGGAAAAAAGGAAAGGATAGATTTAGGTCCAAAAGGAGGACAGAGGGATTTGGATCCAGAAGAGGAACAGTTGTGAAGGAAAAGAGGGATGGATAGATTCAGGTGCAGAAGAGGGACAGAAGGATTCGGTCCAGAATGTCCAGGGACAGTTGTGAAGGAAAAGAGGGAATTTGGTCTAGAAGAGGTACAGTTGAGGATGAAAGAGGGACAGAGGGATTTAGACCCAGACGAGAGACAGTTGCGGCTAAATGAAGGGGTTCACATCCAAAAGAGAGCACCTAAAGCCTAGTACACACGATAAGAAAATCTGACAAAAAATACCACTATCGAATCGATCGTACGATAATCTGATCTTTAGTACACAGCTTTTGAGAGATGATCACGACAGTTCATGCCAAATTGACCTGAAGGGACAAGGACAAAAAAAAATTCTCGTGCAATACCAGAACGAATGATTTCCGCTTATCAGTACAGTATTCATCCGAATAAAATAGAGGGACCAAAAGAGAGAGATTTACTGTCTTGAAACACATCAGGTGTCATCACACGTTGTACATGTTCTAGATTTCATCATTTGTTTAGCACTTTCATTTTTGATTCTATCATTTAGTCGCTATCATACCTGTGTATTTGTTTCTATCTCAATAATGCACTTTTTATACTATTTTCAAAAAATTCCGTTTTTAATTATATAAAAAAGGTTCTTGGACGTTTTGTTGCATATAAGTCCCTACCACTAGAGGGTATATTTTATTCATAGAGATGATCAGGGACATTCCAGTCCCCAATCACTTCTATGGTAAGCTGGCGGAACCGCCAGCTTCAGTTCTGGGCTCCCCGGTGGTATGGGAGAGCCCAGAGAGGCACCGGAGACCGGTGGGAAGAGAGGGACCCCCCTCTACCGTCTGTTGAAGCAATCCAGCAGCCAATTAGCAAAGCCGAAAAAAGCAATACCGGGATGACGCCTATAGCTGCATGCATTATCCTTGAAACTGCTGACGCATATATACGTATTGCAGGCTTCAAGTGGATCAAGAACACGGGGACATGACCTCACACTGGAAAGTTCAACGATAACCTTAGAAAGTATTGTTTGCCAAAGAAGTTGATGCTTGGTACAGACTTCCAGCAGAGGTAGTGAGTCTGTCAACAGTAAGTGGATTAGGACATAGATATATACTCAGATAAAATGGTTACTAATAGGACAAAAAAAATGGACTAGATATCTGGCTTCACTTTTCTAAGTATTCACACTAATTAAGAAACACAGAGGAACCGCTTAGCGTTGGCCGAAGTTTGTGAGTTTATATGTACCAAAAATTCCAGGAGTTGGTACTTCCCCGGGCGTGAAGGAGTTAAGGCTTCCTGGGATAGCCTGTCCTGCAGGCAGTTCCTCCCCCCTCTTCCGGCTCAGGGGTCAGTATAGCTGTCCTGCGGGTGTCCATCTATTCATTGTCCCTTCCAGGATAGTGCTGAGGACTTGGAGCTGTACTGAGGTGAGCTTCATGATCTCTTGGTGGATACAGATTGGAAGGTGGTTTAACGAGGACTTGGCCTTGGGGTGGCCCCCTGGTCCTTCACTGTCCATTCATTAGGTTAGAGAAGCCGTCTGATTGTTCTTCATTGATGAGCCATCAAATCCCTCTACAAACAGAAAGCTTGGGCAGTCGTTAACCACCAACCACTGTTTAGGGTTCACAGGCAGCTTAGGAAGATCCTCACAAGGGCATGAAGGTCCATCCAACTAGACATGTGCAGAACGAAAGAATTTGTTTTGTTTCGATTTGTTAATTACCTAATTTTGTTTAGTTAAATTTGTTTGCGGAATTAATTTAGTTGCGCTTTGTTTAAAAATTTGGCAGCTGCATTCAAATTTTTCTGGGATTCGAATGCGGCTGCCACATTTTATACGTCTAATGCCGCGTACACACGAGCGGACTTTACGGCAGACTTTGCCCGGCGGACGGGATTTCGACGGACAATTCGATCGTGTGTGGGCTCCAGCGGACTTTGTTTTCTCAAAAGTTGGACGGACTTAGATTTGAAACATGTTTTAAATCTATCTGTCGAACTCAAGCCCGGTCGAAAAGTCCGCTCGTCTGTATGCTAGTTCGACGGACAAAAAGCCACGCTAGGGCAGCTATTGGCTACTGGCTATGAACTTCCTTATTTTAGTCCGGTCGTACGTCATCACGTACGAATTCGACGGACTTTGGTGGATTGTGTGTAGGCAAGTCCGTTCATTCGCAAAGTCCGTCATAAAGTCGGTCGAAAAGTCCACCGGGCAAAGTCTGCCGTAAAGTCCGCTCGTGTGTACGCGGCATAAGAATTGCAATATGTTTACATTTCATATTCGTTTCCAAATTCGAATCGAACTTTGTTATTTTGGACAAATTATGTTTCGTTATTTCGGAGGATTTGTTGCTGTTGTGATTTGGAATTCGGATACATCTGAATACTGAAAAATTTGCCCAAATTTTGATTAGTAATTATACGAATCACACACGTCTACCTCCAATGTTCTTCCACCACCTACTAAGGAGGGGTGTCACCATGAGGTACATCAGATCCTGGTGAAGGTCCACCCGTCTACCAAAACCATTAGTAACTCTCCACGGGACGATATTTTTTGATCATGTTGCCACTCTGATTTTAATAAGGTGAATTCCTGTTGGAGTTTTAGGGTTCAATGTAATGGCAGCATTTTTTTGGGAATTCTACTGGCCTTTGGTTGTAAAATACTGCACGGCTGGAGGTGACCGACAATCAACAGTTGGATATATGGATTCATATTTAGCGTCAGGTTAGGGGAGTTCCGAGTTCGTCAATTCCAACCCCATCGCCCAATCAAAAAAAAAAGTCAGCATGGTTGATGCTTCTCACGGCATTCTGCCGAAACCTTGAAACGATTAGCCACCAATGGAGTCAGAAGTTCACATACAGCTTCATGGTCGGTGAATTGGAAAGTATCAAAGGCATTGGATCAGCATGACACCTGGATGGGAGAGGTCAGCAACTTCAAGCCCGGTACCATCTACATCTGTGATGAGGTCACCATCCACCTTACAACATGGACCGTATAATCTTTGTACAATCAACTTTATATTTTATCAAAACGATGACCTACCTAATCTGTCCAATCAATATGTGTCCAATCAGGCAACTACCAAAGTCCTCCAAGTGAGCAGCACTCACCTAGCCCCAAGCAATGGCATGGCAGAGGAGGTCTAAGCATAGCCAGACCTTTCATTAGCATCCCCCTCCCCCGTCACTGCTCTTACTGCTTCCCCTGACAGTGTCAACTATGCGAGGAGGTCTGCACAAACACTGAGGTGCCCACACACCTTTCGAGTCTGATCCTAGCCATGAAAAATCACCGACTGTGCAAATTTTCCCGTTGCTGACTGGTAACTTTTTAGGAAAAAATTTGCAACCGTCCGAAAATTTTCAAAGAACTAACCAACTGGATATAAGTTGAAAGGATAATTGAAGAAAGCTCTCAAATTATATAGTGGTTGGTAAAGCTAAAGGAGGTTGTACAGAGCTTGTACAATCAGATTGTAACGTGTATGGCTGGCTCTTGGTGGCCCGTTGATTCTCAGACAGGTTTAGCTGTGATATATTGAACTCGGGCACAAGGGATCACTAACGGCAGATACATTGGAAGACATTATTTTCCAGTGTGCTGGCATTTTTCTGACGTTTAGTACAATCCCAGTCTAAAGCTTACTATACACGTTACAATCTATTGTACAACTTTGGGTTTATGAAACTATTAACATGGGGACTGACCTAAACTATCCAATCAATTTGTGTCCAATCAGGGAGACCTTGCACTGCATGATTGCTGGTAGATCTAAAGAAGATTGTACCGTCAGATTGTAATAGGTGTGGTGAGCTTACTTGCCACTGAAACGTTTGGTTGCCCGGAAGCCGGCAACCCACGTCCCAATCCGATTGTACAAACGCATTTAGATTCACCTGGAATTTTGTAGTGGGTAGGTCTGCTTAGACTTATAATACATATAAATACAAACATAGATAGATATAATATCTATATTTAATTAATATATTATTAAAATTATGTTATTAATATAATATTATTATTATGTTATTATATATTATAATATAAAAATTATACAATACATTTTAAACTATAATGTATAATAATATTATAATACCTACTTAGCATTACTTAATTCAAATTATAATATATTACATTATATTATATTAATATATATATAAAATATGTTATAATATAATATTAAAATTATACTATTATTATGATATGATAACTTATATTATTATTATAATACATATGAAGCTTGCAGGCCCACGTGTTACATAGCTATGTGTAAATGTAAAGTAGATTGTATAAAAACTGTCCAATCAGATTGCTTGATCTGCTGCAAAATTTTTCAAGTTGCTTCAAATGTTTAAAAAAAAAAAAACACATTGTCGTCATCCGTTCACGTTGTACTGCTTTAATAAATACTATTCGTTGAATTTTTTTCATGTTGTTGAACCCACCATAAATCAACCAACAACAGCAAACGAGATCAGGCTCCAGAAAAATGGCGCCTTCAGCTGAGACAGGAAGTCATCTCTGGTGTTCAAAGGTCACCTGTGCCTGGGGGGGGTCAGCTGACCAAGCCAGCAAGTTTGTGAAGCTCGGCAGAAGGTGTGGTTGAGTGCTGAGGGATCAGCAGAGTTTGCAGTGTGCTTTATAGGACGTTAGAGGTCTGATGGCTCTTTTATTATTATTTTGTTTCTTATTTCCTCCATGGGGGAGTAGGTTTGGTCTCTTTTGCTGCCTTATTTTTGCTGGAAATTATATAAGGGGTTTTTGGTATCTTCGGGACGCCATAGTGCTGGTGGCGATACATTTTTTACATGCTCCGTGCTGTGCTTTGCAAGGATTGAATTGGCTTGACTTGGATGGGCAAGGCGTCGGAAGTGGGGAGCAGGCAGCTTTTTTGTGTATCGTGATCGGATCCCATAAGTTTTTGAATGCAAGACCCCAGGAAAGAAGCTGTTAGTTTGATTGGTACCGGTAACTTAGTTGTCAGTTGGTCCTGATCTCCAGAGCAGGAGACATTTGTCCCTGGTATCCTGAGTTTTATCAAGTATAATCCTGGATTTTTCTGTCATTTAAAGTAGAGCCGTAATGGGCAGGCAACTGGTTGAAAACTGGCAGTTTACCCTAACCTCATATCTCTTTTTATCTTTCAGGGAACACCGTGAAGTTGAAGAACATTTCCAAGGTGACTCCGTGAAGATGGACAAGGTCCCCGAAATTCCTGTAACTGACAGGCTACTGGACCTCACCCTGGAGATCATCTACCTACTGACCGGAGAGGTGAGGGGGATTCTGGGAGGTCACATGACATCACTCTTATCTCTATTAATAAAACACAGACCTGACCGGAGAGGTGAGGAGGATTCTGGGAGGTCACATGACATCACTCTTATCTCTATTAATAAAACACAGACCTGACCGGAGAGGTGAGGAGGATTCTGGGAGGTCACATGACATCACTCTTATCATTATTAATAAAACACAGACCTGACTGGAGAGGTGAGGAGGATTCTGGTAGGTCATATGACATCACTCTTATCTCTATTAATAAAACACAGACCTGACCGGAGAGGTGAGGAGGATTCTGGGAGGTCACATGACATCCCTCTTATCTCTATTAATAAAAAACAGAGCTGACCAGAGAGGTGAGGAGGATTCTGGTAGGTCATATGACATCACTCTTATCTCTATTAATAAAACACAGACCTGACCGGAGAGGTGAGGAGGATTCTGGGAGGTCACATGACATCACTCTTATCTCTATTAATAAAACACAGACCTGACTGGAGAGGTGAGGAGGATTCTGGGAGGTCACATGACATCACTCTTATCTCTATTATTAAAACACAAACCTGACCGGAGAGGTGAGGAGGATTCTGGGAGGTCATATGACATAACTCTTATCGTGTTATTAATATAATAAAACACAGACCTGGATTCACAGTCTCATCTTGAAATGAATGAGAACCAAGTATCATAATACTGAACATTCATTTTCCTTTGGTACACAGGATTACACAGTTGTGAAGAAGACATCAAGCCATCATAAGAACCCCTGCAGTTGCTCTTATGGATCCCAAGGATGGAACAGGAGCCGGGACACTTCCAGGAAGCCTCCAACTCACAAGCCAGTACCTGAGAGGAACAAGATGATCCTAGACATCACCAATGAGATCATTGAGTTGCTAACAAAAGAGGTGAGTGGTGGTGGGAATTCTGGGACATTATCCAGTAACAGACAAGGGATGTGTCTGGATGGTGACTGTATCATTGTGTGTGTCAGGTTCCTATAAGGTGTCAGGATGTCACTGTCTATTTCTCCAAGGAGGAGTGGGAGTATTTAGAAGGCCATTGGGATGTCTACAAGCACATCATGGAGAACCGGCCAGCCCTCACATCACCGGGTAAGAGGAGACTTCCATTTCTTGTAAAGGAGAGAAGAGGATTAAGGGTCCACCTAGATACACACATCCTCTGGTATGTGTGTTTCCTACAGACGGATCCAGTAATGGGAATCCACCAGAGAGATGCCCCCATCCTCTGTATTCCCAGGACTCCACACAGGAACATCATAAGATCCCTCAAAATGATAAAGTGGAGTAATAGGGAGAAATCCTTTGATATAAACACATAGAAACAATGTATTCAGTCAGTGTGTGTGTTTCCTACAGATGGATCCAGTAATGGGAGCTCACCAGAGAGATGTCCCAAACCTCTGATTTCCCAGAATTCCACGCAGGAACTTCCCAAGATCCCACAAGACTATTCTGTAAGTAAAATCGATGATCCTCCAATTCTACTCTACACTATATGGCCAAATGTTTGACACCCGACCAGCACACCTACTGTATATGTAACCTACCTTGATTTTGCTAGTCAATACTTTTCTATTTAATATAAGGCTATAAACCACACACTATTGAAATATTACTATTGCGTGATTCTCAGGATGGCGGCTTGATTGTTGTTAAAGTAGAAGTTGAAGAGGAAGCAGAAGAACCATATATTCGGTGTAAGGAGGAGGAAATTCCTGCTGAGATCGGCACGGGTGAGTTTTAAACACTGAATCCAGAGAAGAGGCTCTGTACCTAGTGGGGAAGTCAGGGGAGACGGCCTGTGCCCAGTGGGGGAGTCAGAGGAGATGGCCTGTGCCCAGTGGGGGAGTCAGAGGAGATGGCCTGTGCCCAGTGGGGGAGTCAGGGGAGACGGCCTGTGTCCAGTGGGGGAGTCAGGGGAGACGGCCTGTGCCCAGTGGGGGAGTCAGGGGAGAGGGACTGTGCCCAGTGGGGGAGTCAGGGGAGAGGGACTGTGCCCAGTGGGGGAGTCAGGGGAGACGACCCGTGTCCAGTGAGGGAGTCAGGGGAGACAGCCCGTGCCCAGTGGGGGAGTCAGGGGAGACGGCCTGTGCCCAGTGGGGGAGTGAGGGGAGATGACCTGTGCCCAGTGGGGGAGTCAGGGGAGATGGCCCGAGCCCAGTGGGGGAGTCAGGAGAAACGGCCTATGCCCAGTGGGGGAGTCAGGGGAGAGGGACTGTGCCCAGTGGCGAAGACGGCTTGTGCCCAGTGGGGGAGTCAGGCGAGACGGCCCGTGCCCAGTGGGGGAGTCAGGGGAGACGGCCTATGCCCAGTGGGGGAGTCAGGGGAGACGGCCTGTACCCAGTGGGGGAGTCAGGGGAGTAGGCCTGTGCCCAGTGGGGGAGTCAGGGGAGACGACCTATGCCCAGTGGGGGAGTCAGGGGAGACAGCCTGTGCCAGTGGGGGAGTCAGGGGAGACGGCCTGTGCCCAGCAGGGGAGTCAGGGGAGACGGCCTGTGCCCAGCGGGGGAGTCAGGGGAGACGGCCTGTGCCCAGCGGGGGAGTCAGGGGAGACGGCCTGTGCCCAGCGGGGGAGTCAGGGGAGACGGCCTGTGCCCAGTGGGGGAGTCAGGGGAGAGGGACTGTGCCCAGTGGCGGAGACGGCCTGTGCCCAGTGGGGGACTCAGGGGAGACGGCCTATGCCCAGTGGGGGAGTCAGGGGAGACGGCCTGTGCCCAGTGGGGGGAGTCAGGGGAGACGGCCTGTGCCCAGTGGGGGAGTCAGGGGAGACGACCTGTGCCAGTGGGGGAGTCAGGGGAGACGGCCGTGCCCAGCGGGGGAGTCAGGGGAGACGGCCTGTGCCCAGCGGGGGAGTCAGGGGAGACGGCCTATGCCCAGCGGGGGAGTCAGGGGAGACGGCCTATGCCCAGTGGGGGAGTCAGGGGAGACGGCCTGTGCCCAGTGGGGGAGTCAGGGGAGACGACCTGTGCCCAGTGGGGGAGTCAGGGGAGACGGCCTATGCCCAGCGGGGGAGTCAGGGGAGACGGCCTGTGCCCAGTGGGGGAGTCAGGGGAGACGGCCTGTGCCCAGTGGGGGAGTCAGGGGAGACGACCTGTGCCCAGTGGGGGAGTCAGGGGAGACGGCCTATGCCCAGCGGGGGAGTCAGGGGAGACGGCCTGTGCCCAGTGGGGGAGTCAGGGGAGAGGGACTGTGCCCAGTGGCGAAGACGGCTTGTGCCCAGTGGGGGAGTCAGGGGAGACGGCCTATGCCCAGTGGGGGAGTCAGGGGAGACGGCCTGTGCCCAGTGGGGGAGTCAGGGGTGTAGGCCTGTGCCCAGTGGGGGAGTCAGGGGAGACGACCTATGCCCAGTGGGGGAGTCAGGGGAGACGGCCTGTGCCAGTGGGGGAGTCAGGGGAGACGGCCGTGCCCAGCGGGGGAGTCAGGGGAGACGGCCTGTGCCCAGTGGGGGAGTCAGGGGAGACGGCCTGTGCCCAGCGGGGGAGTCAGGGGAGATGGCCTGTGCCCAGCGGGGGAGTCAGGGGAGACGGCCTGTGCCCAGTGGGGGAGTCAGGGGAGAGGGACTGTGCCCAGTGGCGGAGACGGCCTGTGCCCAGTGGGGGAGTCAGGGGAGACGGCCTGTGCCCAGCGGGGGAGTCAGGGGAGACGGCCTGTGCCCAGTGGGGGAGTCAGGGGAGATGGCCTGTGCCCAGCGGGGGAGTCAGGGGAGACGGCCTATGCCCAGCGGGGGAGTCAGGGGAGACGGCCTATGCCCAGCGGGGGAGTCAGGGGAGACGGCCTGTGCCCAGTGGGGGAGTCAGGGGAGACGGCCTGTGCCTAGTGGGGGAGTCAGGGGAGACGACCTGTGCCCAGTGGGGGAGTCAGGGGAGACGGCCTATGCCCAGCGGGGGGAGTCAGGGGAGACGGCCTGTGCCCAGTGGGGGAGTCAGGGGAGACGACCTATGCCCAGTGGGGGAGTCAGGGGAGACGGCCTGTGCCAGTGGGGGAGTCAGGGGAGACGGCCGTGCCCAGTGGGGGAGTCAGGGGAGACGGCCTATGCCCAGCGGGGGAGTCAGGGGAGACGGCCTGTGCCCAGTGGGGGAGTCAGGATCCATCAAACTTTAGTTCTTCGCCTTACAACTCTGGTATGGCTAGCTCAGTGGCAGAACCACCAAGGTCGCACTTGTGACCGGGCCCTGCCATTCTACCACCGTGCGGCGGGGGCCAACTCGGCAGGAAGGGGGCCCACTTCACAACATGTGAAAGGGTCCCACTGTGGGACCGTAAGGCTCGGTTCACACTGCTGCGACCCCACAGTCGTGCGGCTTGTTTGTGATTTCCTTGTGACTTCCTTGCGACTTTCGTGATTTAACATTGCAGTCTGTGGCACTCAAATCGCACCAAAGTCAGAGTTGCATTGATTAGCGGCACCCATTGAAATGAATGTGTTTTGACTTGTTAGTGCCGCATAAGTTGCAGCAGTGTGAACTGGGGCTTATAAAGTGCCCCAGGATCGGTGGAAAGGGCCCTCGGGCTCAGAGGGACGGACCCCGGGATCGATGGAATGGGCCCCAGTGGTCAGGGGGGCCCCTCATGGTTTCTTGCATCGGGGCCCTGAAGGTTCTAGTTACGCCTCTGGGTTAGCTTAACTCTTCTCCAAGAAGAAAAAAAAAGTTGTGCCTTATCAAATTAATGGTGGTCTTCTCGTCCAACAGGTGAGGTCTATGCCAACAGAACCTTTAAGAAAGAGGACCATCTTCTAGGATCACATAATCTGGTGGACAATAGATTGATGATGTCAAGCAAAGAGACTGTTGGAACAAAGTCTGAGTACAGCTCCCCAAGTGGAGAGGAGGACTTTGAGTCAGATATGGAAGAAGACACCAAGCCGGTGCGCAATGGAGAGGGCAGGTTCTCTTGTGGGGACTGTGGCAAGCACTTCCGATACAAAGCTCATCTAACTGTCCACCAAAGAATTCATACGGGAGAGCGTCCTTACGAGTGTCCGGAGTGTGGGAAATGTTTCGCCACTAGTTCCCAGCTCACCAGCCACAAGACCTCCCACAGCGAGGAGAAACGCTACGAGTGCTCCGAATGCGGGAAGCGCTTCCGGTGGAAAAGTCTTCTTGTTGTTCATGAGAGGCGCCACAGAGGAGAGAAGCCATTCGAGTGTCGTCAGTGCGGGAAGGCCTTTGCCGGGAAGTCTAATCTCCTCACTCATGAGAGGAGCCACATTGGGGAGAGACCCTTCACCTGTTCCGAGTGTGGGAAGTGCTTTGTGGCGAAACACACGCTGTCACGCCATATGGTCATCCATACGGGCGAAAAGCCTTTCACCTGTCCGGAATGCGGCAGGCAGTTTAAGCTTAAGCAAACCCTATGTAGTCATCTACGCACTCACACAAGGACCCAACCCTCTGAGGGAGCAGACTATAAAAGTCGGAGGGTCAGTCCTTATTGGGGAAGGTCCCTTGAAGAGCCTCAGGTCTGGCCCAAGTACCCATAAAAAAAGAAGGAAAAAAAAGACAAAATTAAAAAAATTAGTGTTTAGAATGCCAGAAATCATTGGCCAATCTGGATCACCCTGGGTGGCTCTTGATAAAACGGCAGTGGAAAACTATTGAAGCACACAAGAGTGTGGGAAGCAGAAGAACATCAGCATCAGTGATCTCCAAACTGTGGCCCGGGGGCCAGATGTGGCCCTTTGCTTGAACATATCTGGCCCTTGGGGAACTATTACATCCACTGACACTAACAATGGGGCACTATTCCTCCCAATGATAGGGCACTATATCTCCCAATTGTGCCAACGATAGGGCACTATTCCTCCCAATTGTGCCATCGATGGGGCACTATTCCTCCCAATTGTGCCATCGATGGGGCACTATTCCTCCCAATGAAACCAATGATGGAGCACTATTCCTCCCAATGACACCAATGATGGGGCACTATTTCTTCCACTGACACCAATGATGGGGCACTATTTCTTCCAATGATGGGGCACTATTTCTTCCAATGATAGGACACTGTTCCTTCCAACGACACCAACGATGGAGCACTATTCCTCCCCCTGAAACCAATAATGGAACACAATTTCTTCCACTGACACCAATGATGGGGCACTATTCCTTCCACTGACATCAACGATGGGACACTATTCCTCCCAATGACACCAATGATGGGACACTATTCCTCCCAATGACACCAATGATAGGACACTATTTCTCCCAGTGCTACCCATAATGGGGTACTATTCCTCCCACTGATACCAAAGATGGGGCATTGTTTACTTGCACTGATATCTGGACATCTTCTGCTCCCACTGACTACAGTCTGGCCCCCCCTAAAGTGTGAAGGACGATAAACTGGCCCTATGTTTTGAAAGTTTGAAGACCCCGATCAACATCAATTGAGAATGTCATTTTGTTCTTCCAAACATGTTTCGTTTGAAAGCTTCACCATGTGTACCGCTATAGACTTCAGAACAAGACTCTTTATGTGTTAAGTGAAGGCAAACGTTTTTAGGATACAATCTTCATGGTCAGGAAACAGAACCTGCAGGGCAGAAAAAATCCCCATAGTTACCTTGAGATCGGCAAACCTTTGGCCTATAACTGTTTTCTTTCAAAACACAAGAAAACACCACCTACGAGGAACCTTTTGTGAGATCTCCAAAAGAAAATGAACCATTTTAATACTCCAGGTGTGGTAGATGTTTTGATCTCAGGAGAGAAGAATGGAATTCTCTTTGTCCACAGCATGGGAAATGTTAGGGCAAAACATTTTGTGTTGGTCCTCCAGAGAACCCCAAAAAGCCATCTTCTTGGCCTAAAGGCAGCCATGTTTTTTGTAGCCTATCATCCTCTCATTCAAAGCCTTACCAGAGCCCAAAACAAGGGGAAAAACTTTAACTGAAGCCTTTGGACTCACCAGAAAAGTACATGCCATAGACTTGAGTCTTTGTAGAGTGCTGCAGGGCTTTTATGTGTCTTTCATGTTTGATCAGTCATCGTTAGGGATAGACGTCAAGTGTCTTAGTGATGGACAATGTACTTGGTTTGAAAGATGCCAAGAGTATTGGTGATGAACAGTGTCTTTGGTTTGGAAGATGCCAAGAGCCACAATGATGGACAATGTGCTTGATTCGAAATATGCCAAGAGCCATGGTGATGACGTCTTTCGAACCAATTACATTGTCCATCACTGTGGCTTCTGGCATCTTTCGAATCAAGTACATTGTCCATCACTATGGCTCTTGGCATCTTTAGAACCAAGTACAT
The DNA here is from genome assembly GCF_042186555.1 of Aquarana catesbeiana. Taxonomy (NCBI): domain Eukaryota; kingdom Metazoa; phylum Chordata; class Amphibia; order Anura; family Ranidae; genus Aquarana; species Aquarana catesbeiana. Next base: position 288,425,860 of record NC_133331.1, on the reverse strand, counting down.
TGTCCAACACCCACAGTGATGAACAATGTAATTGGTTCTTTTTCAAGAATAAAATATTTTGTATTTTTTGCTTGGATGTATGGGATTTAGTCCTGCTTTTATGCTTCTATTCTTTACCCATGTAGGGCTTAGAAGATTAGGTTGTAGATGTACAGTAACAGGGGAGTAAGTTACCCTGCAAAGAATAATAGACCTTCACAGAAAGTGATGTGACATTGTCACTCATAATTACCATTATTTTTATCCTCTTTTTTTTTTTCTTTTATTTGTGGCTTCCTTTTTCTTCCCTTCAACATCTCAGAATACCATTGGAAGTAACACCTAAACTGTATTATAGTGTTTACAGTGAAATATCTGCGCTAACCCTATGGTGAACCTGCATATACCTATTTTTGTATATATCTATATTTTAGAAAAATATATAGGTATATAAAATACTGTGACACAAATGAAGGTGTATGTGTTTATAAAAAACACAAAAAGAATGGTGCTGCAAAAATAAAAACCTAAATATTCGGCTCATGGATAAATGTAAAAAGTACAATTGCGCAACCAAAGTATGTTATAAATTATAAATGTGTAACAATCACATATGAATTGAGATAAACACAGCTGATGCTACAGAATAAATAACAATACCCCCATGTGATAAATACCACAATGTGATTAAAAATTCCAAGACAGATCATAATCCACATTATCCAGATCATATGGGGTAGGGTACTCCGAGTGGTGTAATGAATACTCTCTTCACTTTTCAACGGGGACAACCATAAGAACAGCCAAGGAAGTAATTAAAGACCAGATGGCCGCTTACCAGATCTGTAGGATCTCAGGTTATAGAGATCATAAAGGCATATGCAGGAGGGAACCGTCGGCTCATTAGAGTAGTAGACCTTGAAGTGTCTTTGGAGGAGAGGTTTACATATCAAGTGATTAGATGAATACACCGCCCTGAGCCGACGGTTCCCTCCTGCATATGCCTTTATGATCTCTATAACCTGAGATCCTACAGATCTGGTAAGAGGCCATCTGGTCTTTAATTACTTCCTTGGCTGTTCTTATGGTTGTCCCCATTGAAAAGTGAGGAGGGTATTTATTACACCACTCGGAGTACCCTACCCCATATGAACTATGTGAATTATGATCTGTCTCGGACTTTTAATCACATTGTGGTATTAATCACATGGGGGTATTGTTATTTATTTTGTAGCATCAGCTGTGTTTATCTCAATTCGTATTTGATTGTTACACATTTATAATTTAAACTGTATTATAACCTTACATCCTGATGCATATGGTGCTAATAGGAGTGGAGATCACTATTGGCCTGCCAAAGGTAAGCTAATAACTGACGAAAAAACACATTCCCTGTAAAGTGGGGCTTGGATTTTCTTAAACCCTATAGTGGCGTTAGGCCAGCTTTTCTCAACCTATTCAACATAGAGGAACCCTTGAAAATGCTTTCCGGTCTCAGGTAACCCCTTATAAAAACGACTGTATCTACAATTCATGATACATTAGTGTGATGGTCAGTGGGAAGAATGTTCCTTACATTGGTGGTCAGTGGGAAGAATGCCCTTTACATTGGTGGCCAGTGGGAAGAATGTTAAGAATGTTCCTTACATTGGTGATCAGTGGGAAGAATGTTCCTTACATTGGTGGTCAGTGGGAAGAATGTTCCTTACATTGGTGATCAGTGGGAAGAATGTTCCTTACATTGGTGGTCAGTGGGAAGAATGTTCCTTACATTGGTGATCAGTGGGAAGAATGCGCCTTACATTGGTGATCACTGGGAAGAATGTTCCTTACATTGGTGGTCAGTGGGAAGAATGCTCCTTACATTGGTGATCAGTGGGAAGAATGCTCCTTACATTGGTGATCAGTGGGAAGAATGCTCCTTACATTGGTGATCAGTGGGAAGAATGCCCCTTACACTTGTGGTCATTGGGAAAAATTACCCACTTACAAATAGCTAAAAGGATCAATGGTGTCAATGGAAACTTATCTGAGAGGCAGAAATTGCTCAAGGAACTCCTAGCAACCTCTGGAGGAACCCTAGGGCTTCATGGAATCCTGGTTGAGAAACCCTGAGTTAGGCTTTAAATCCCCTATGAAGTAATTTTTTTTGCTGTTTGTACCATGCTGGGGGGATTTTCCTGCATGTCCTCTCGTAGATGCAACAGGAAGTGAGAATAAATCTCCCAAAATTGAAGGGAATGCCCATTTTAGACAGTTTCCACCAGAAAAGGTGTATTGGCAGACTTCCCCTCGTTTCTTGGCCTGGGGACAACTTTAAAATGTAGGCTGTCCTACATTATTAAAACTTGACAGAGGGTCTAATCTTCCCTACTCTATCCAAAACTGAAAACAAAAAAGGGTTTTGCCTTAGCCAGCTTATTGTGAGAGGTTTGTTATCCACCTAAAATTTTCTCATTGGACATTTGACTGCTGAGGTGCAGTTTTGCATCTGATCCTTACAATCAAAAGGTTTCTATGGCACGCCAAAAGTGTGAGAATTATTATAATACTGAAATTGATTTACTATAAATATTAGGGTTGTCATTAGAGCTAGTAGGGAGCAGCTACCTTAACATCCTTTAGAACTCATAATAATAATAGCAGTGGACATGCTTACTCTTTGATGAAGGAGGTCAGGGACACCGTGTCCCCTTTGGGGACATTACAAATCACTTCCTGTCCTGGTGATGCCAAAGGAATTGAGAGAAGGAAGTCTCCCAGTGGGAACACAAAAAGCAATAAATACCCAACAGTGGTTCTAACCCTTCCAAACATAATTTAGTGGGGATCCTACTTTAATTTGAATTTATTTTACAAACTTCACTTTGTACTTTTTCATAGTTTAAATGGTGTAGTCATTATGGTAAAGGGAAACCAAAATGTTGTTTAGACAGCTAAAATTTATACAACATGTTATATAATTTTATAATTATTTGTATAAAAATCTACATTTTACAAATAAACTTTGAATACAGGGTGATTCCACATGATATGTAGTTTGCAAGGAACACTGAGCAATCTATTAAGCAAAATTGAATAAAAAGGTACAATTGTGAAAGGGGCAGTGGAGGAATTTGGGGCCAGGAGATTGATAGTTGTGGAGGAAAGGGGAACAGAGGGGTTTTGGTCCTAAAGAGGGACAGTCACGGAGGATAGAGGGATTAGAGTTTTTTTGGGTTCAGGGGAGGGACAGTTGAGGCAGAAAGAGGGATGGAGGGATTTGGGTCCAGAAGAAGGGCAATCGTGGAAGGATCAACAGATGGTCCAGAAGAGGGACAGTTCTGAAGCAAAGAGAGATGGAGGAATTCTGGTCTGGATGAGGGACAGTGGTGGAGGAAAAAGGGACAAGGGTATTTGGGTCCAGACGATGGACAACTCTAGGGGGATGGAGAGATTTAGGTCCAGAAGCAGGACCGTTGTGGAGGGACAAAGAGATTTGGCTCCAATAGAAGGACAATATAGAGGAAAGGGAAATAAAATAATTTGGAGACAGAAGATGGACAGTTATGGAGGGATTCAGAGTCCAAAAGAGGAGCAGTTGTGGAAGAAAGAGGGATGAAGGAATTTAGGTACAGAAGTGGGACAGTTGTGAAGAGATGGAGAGATTTGGCTTGAGTAGACGGACAAATGTGGAGTAAAGAGGGATGGAGGGATTTAGGTCCAGAAGGAGGACAATTGTGGAGGGATTGACAGATGGTCCAGAAGAGTTCTGAAGCAAAGAGAAATGGAGGAGTTCCGGCCAAGAAGAGGAAGCCTGGTGGGCTGATTCAGCCTTTGGCGTTCTATACGTAAATCATTTAAAGTCAATTGCAACCTTAGAAGTCACCAAGAACCACCTTTAATTTTAGTTTTCTATTGACTCCAAAAAGGTCAAAACTTTGCCCAAACCTCCAAATTTTTGCTGAAATATAAACTAAATTTTGCTCACCAGCATGTTAGCTATTGGGTGGAGCCTGGTGGGCTGAGTCAGCCTCTGGCTTCTTATACATATGTCTTGAAAACTTGGAAACAACTCCTTTCCAAAATTTCTTATGTGCATAGTACACAAGTACTCAAGGTTATTGAGGGGCTGTGTTTTGGCACAAGGCGCTGAATAGTAGAAAGGAGCTTTTGTAACCCTCAGGATTCATTTTAAAACCCATTGCACCCTTGAAAGAACTACCATACTAGAATTTCAATTTTTATTGACTCCAAAAAGGTTAAAACTGTCCTCCAAACTTCCAAATTTTTGCTGAAATGAAAATTGTTAATTTTGCTCATCGGTAATGTTAAAGAAATGTGTTGACTGGTGCTCAGAAAAGTATGGAAGAGTGTTTTTTGGGCCTGAAGAGGTCCTGGTAAAAATCAAATAGAAACTGCCTTATCCGAAAAGTGCCCAAATCCTCATGTAATCAATTAGTGACCTGTGATCCTTCTTTGTTTGTCAAGTTAGGGGGAGGGAAGGAGTTTCTCACTGCCCAGAGAGTTAATGAAGCTGATATTTGCAGTGTGGATATATGAACTAGTCATAAGGATCACGTAATACTCAAGATTTATTAAAAAAAAAATAACTAATGTACAGTAGATACACTGATTAGGCCTAACTTTTTGACTACCCACCCAATATTGGGTAGGTCCACTGTTGAGCAGCCCACTTTGCCACCAAAACAGCCCTGACCTATCGAGGCATGGCCTCCACTAGACCTCTGAAGGTATGCTATGGTATCTGGCATTAATCCATCAGTAGCAGATCCTTTAAATCCTGTAAGTTGCGAGATGGGGCCTCCATGAATTGGACTTGCGTTTCCAGCACATCCCACAGATGCACGGTTGGATTGAGATCTGCAGAATACAGATGCCAAGTCAACACCTCAAACTTTTTGCGTTCCTCAAACCCTTTTTGAACCATTTTTGCACTGTGGCAGGGCGCATTATCCTGATGAAAGAGGCCACTGCATCAGGGAATACCATTTCCATGAAGGGGTGTACTTGGTCAGCAGCAATATTTAGGTGGTGGTACCTGTCAAAGTACCATCCACATGAACGGCAGGAACCAAGGTTTCCCAGCAGAACATTGTCCAAAGCATCACACTGCCTCAGCAGGCTTACCTTCTTCCCATACTGCATCCTGATGCCATGTCTTTTCCGGGTAAGTGACGCACACACACCTGGCCATCCACATGATGTAAAAGAAAACATCATTCATCAGACCAGGCCACCTTCTTCCATTGTTGCCCTGCGCCCTAGCAGCCAACCACCTGCTGGTTAATTTGAAAAGTAACCTCTAGCAGCTCCCACACTCCATCCAGACCTGTCCTGCCTCCTGCTCTTTGCTCTACTGTGAGGACAGCGGCGGAGGTTAGAGGAAAGAACCTAAATATTGGGGAATGGGACAGTGACTTGGTCTGGATTCAGGCCACAGTCCACCATTTAGTGATACCTGTACAAGTGTGTACCCAGTTTCATTCTGACATTGTTCAAAAATACTTGAAGTCGGACATGAAGCCTTCTGAGAAATATGTATATTTTTTTTAATTGTGTATGCTGTGTCAATGGCAACACATAATAGTATACATCTATATTGGGATTTTCTCAAATTTGACTGCAAAACTTGAAATACACTTGAACGCTCTGATATGAGGAAGCAAAGCCCTGCTTCTAGAACAAGACCAAGATCTGACCAAGATGGACACATCCACACAAAGCAGAAAAAGGCATGGGATGCTCAATGAGGGGGCTGTGGGTATAGAGTGGGGGTGTTCACTTAGGAGGGCGTATGGAGTGGATGAGAAAGCGGGGCACACAAGAGGATGCCTGAGCATTGATTCAGCATTACTGCATTCATGGGGCTCCCTGATTGGGCTAAGCCTGATGTTGAATGACAACTTCTGTAAACCCCATCTTTTTCTATACCTAACATCATTCTGAAATGAATATAGGACCTGTGCACTGCATCCTGGGAGAAGGTCTCATGCCCAACTCCCCAGAGGTACCGTGTATTTCCAAGGGCTCCAACGGATTAATGGTGTAGCAGGGGGATCACGGCAAAGGTGGGCATTGTCTGGGGGGGGACTGTTATTACGAAAACCTGGGACTTTGCCAGGAATGAGCAAACTACTCTTTTTAACCACTTGACCTCCGGAAGGTTTACCCCCTTCGTGACCAGGGCATTTTTGTAATGCTGTACCCAAATAACATTTTTATCATTTTTCCTTGAAAATAGAGCTTTCTTTTGGTGATATTTGATCACCACTGTGTTTTTTATTTTTTTAGTAAGGACCGAAAATTTCTTCATAAATTTAGGCCAAAATGTATTCTGCTACATGTCTTTGGTAAAAACCAAAGTGCGTTTTTTGGGACACACTATTATTGAGGACACTAGTATAGTTTTGATCCTGATCGCTTCTAAACCATGTGCAGGTACGTCGCAGTGCCTGGAGGAGCCGCCTGCTAGCAGGAAATATACTGCTAGTGGTCGGCAAGTGGTTACAGAGTCCAAAGAAAGCAAATCTCAGCTTTTATTTCATGTATAAATACAACTCCATGTTATTGAGTCAGTGAGAAACACTTATAGAAATTTTGGAATGATTTTTATCCATCAACTCCATAACTTACAAACCTTCTTCTAGACAGGGTCAGTCCCACTCAACAAACCAATGGAGAGCTACAGATTTCAAGACAACTATTAATTTTAGGGTTTGCATTTAAGTCCACAATGGAGGCTCATACAACAAGCCCTTGATATTGTTTTAAGAAACTGTACATCAGTAAGTGGGAAAAGTTAAAGTCTTTCCTGGAGAGGCTCATTCACTTTCTAAGTCTATACTTTGACCTTTACCATTTCCCCTGAGTCTCCATGGGTCTTCTGGTGCCTTACCAGGACAGAGCTCTGGCTAAAACATCGTCCACATTTTATACACCGAAATGGTTTTTCCCCTGTGTGAACCCTCATATGGGTGACCAGGTTGGAGTTTTTGATAAAGCATTTTCCGCATTCGGAACACATGAAGGGTTTTTCCCCGGTGTGAACTCTCTGGTGGATGACAAGGTTGGCATTCTTTAGGAAACTCTTCCCGCAGTCAGGGCAGCTGAATGGCTTGTAGCCGGAGTGGATCTTCTGATGTGCTGCCAACCGGGAGCTGTTGATAAAACGCTTGCCACATTCAGAGCATGGATAAGGTTTCTCGTTCATGTGGTTCTTCTGGTGGTGGTACAAGTTGGCCCTCTGGATGAAGCTCTTGCCACAATCGGGGCAAACAAAGGGCTTCTCTCCTTTGTGGATTTTCTGGTGTTCCACCATGCTTCCCTTCTGGCTGAAACATTTGCCACATTCGGCGCACTGGTATGGTTTCTCTCCAGTGTGAATCCTCTGGTGGTTGATGAAGACTGACTTGAAATTGAAGTGCTTCCCGCAGTAGGCACAGATGAATGGCCTCTCTTCCGAGTGCTTAGTCCTTCGTTTTATGATTTCCCTACCTTCCAGAGCAGGGTTTGGCAGTTTTGGTTGACATGTGGCCTTATCGCCTTTGGAGACTGCAATGTTGACATGTTGGCTGCTTGCGGTTGTTCCATAAGACCCATCACTGCTGATCTCATCACCCACTTTATGACCTAGAAAAATTCAAGGATCATATGATTGTTCTAATTTCTGTTTTTGGCCACCTTAAAGCTCTCCAGACATGAATCTAGATCAGTGGTCTCCAAACTGTGGCCCAGGGGCTAGATGCGATTCTTTGCTTGTTTTTATTCGGCCTTCCGGGCACTATTCCCCCCACCATTGGCAACAGTTGGACATACTGTAGTTCCTGCCACTGACAATGGGGCACGATTCCTCCCACTGACATTAACAATGTGACACGATTCCTCCCACTGACATCGACTAGGGGGCACTATTGCTCCCACTGACAACAATGATAGGGCACTATTCCCCCCCCACTGAGACCAATGATGAGGCACTTTTCCTTCCATTGATACCAACGATGGGACACTATTACTGACACCAATGTTGGAACACTATTCCTCTCTCTGATACCAACGATGGGGTACTATTACTCCCCCTAATACCAATTATGGGGTATTGTTTACTCCCTCTGACACCAGAACATTTACTTCTCTCACTGGCCACAGTCCGGCCCCCCTACAGTAAGCTAGCCCTTTGTTTATAAAGTTTGAAGACCCCTGATCTAGATGTTCAATCAAGCTCTGGCAGGCCAAGCCACCTGCAATCCACTTGCCTGGATTGTGTTCTAATGTAACAAATAAAACCTCAGCTTGACCAAATGAATCTCTCAGTTTTGAGTACCCGAAACAGTTGCCCTTATATCTTTTGTTTCCCCATTATGTTCTGCTCAAAGAGGAGGGGGGAGAAGAACAGATTGTTGTAGTGATTGAACAATGAAGATCTGGGACTCTTTTCTAGAATTCGTGTTTATTCCTCACCTGTGCTGATCTCTGAAGGAACTTCCTCCTCCTTAATCTTCATGTAAAGGTCTTCTTGATCATCAAGGTGTTCGACCACCACAATGTTTAAGTCCTCCATCTAAAGGCCATCAAAGAAGAGCAAGCACAGTAACCATTTTCACTTTCGTTATCTACTTACCTACATTTCATAGACATTGCTTAGTTCTCATACATACATCTGATTTTACCTCATCAGATTCATTCTTGCCCTCGTCCTTTGATTTTTCATTTTGAGGGATCTTATGATGTTCCTGAGTGGAATCCCAGGAATACAGAGAATGAGGACATCTCTGTGATGAATTTCTGTTACCATCTATGGAAAGCACACATACCAGAAGATGTGTGTATTTAGGTGGATCCTCAATACTCTTCTCTCCAATATAACAAATGAAAGTCTCCTCTTACCTGGTGATGTGAGGGGTGGCCGGTGCTCCATCATGACATCCTTGTAGAGATCCTTGTGTCCTTCTATATACTCCCACTCCTCCATGAAGAAATAGACAGTGACATCCTGACACCTTATAGGAACCTGACACACACAATGATACAGTCACCATCCAGACACATCCCTTGTCTGTTACTGGATAATGTCCCAGAATTTCCGGCACCACTCACCTCTCTAGTCAGCAGCTCAATGATCTTCTGGGTGACTTCTAGAATCTTCTTTACAATGTTTTTCTTGGGTGCCAGGGTGTGAGGTGACGTGTCTATGATAGGACACTGGTTCTTACTCTGTTCTTTGCACACACAAGCATGATTAATTGGTGTAATACTCCCAGTAAACTTTGCTTCAGATACATAAACCTAAATGAAGACAAAAACTGAAGTTGAATAAATAAATACTCAATATCACCGTGACCTCCCAGAATCCTCCTCACCTCACTGGTCAGGTCTGTGTTTTATTAATAGAGATAAGAGTGATGTCATGTGACCTCCCAGAATCCTTCTCACCTCTCCGGTCAGGTCTGTGTTTTATTAATAGAGATAAGAGTGATGTCATGTGACCTCCCAGAATCCTCCTCACCTCTCCGGTCAGCAGGTAGACAATCTCCAGGGTGAGCCGTAATATTCTCTCAGTTCCAGGAATTCCCCCATCTGTGTTCATCTTCAGGGAGTTTCCAAAGGTGTGTTAGGTATTTCTTTATTCTGTTTTCTAGACATAAAAAGAAGTAAGATATAATGAGGTACATTAAATAAGCATTCCACAATTTACCACACACTTCCTTCTGGGACTGTCATCCCAGAAGGAAGCCTCTTCTAAAGATGATGCACAAGAAAGCCCACAAACAGTTTGCTGAAGACAAGCAGACTAAGGACATGGATTACTGGAACCATGTCCTGTGGTCTGATGAGACCAAGATAAACTTATTTGGTTCAGATGGTGTCAAGCGTGTGTGGCGGCAACCAGGTGAGGAGTACAAAGACAAGTGTGTCTTGCCTACAGTCAAGCCTGGTGGGAGTGTCATGGTCTGGGGCTGCATGAGTGCTGCCGGCACTGGGGAGCTACAGTTCATTGAGGGACCCATGAATGCCAACATGTACTGTGACATACTAAAGCAGAGCATGATCCCCTCCCTTCAGAGACTGGGCCGCAGGGCAGTATTTCAACATGATAATCACCCCAAACACACCTCCAAGATGACCAATGCCTTACTAAAGAAGCTGAGGGTAAAGGTGGTGGACTGGCCAAGCATGTCTCCAGACCTAAACCCTATTAAGCATCTGTGGGGCATCCTCAAACGGAAGGTGGAGGAGCGCAAGGTCTCCAATATCCACCAGCTCTGTGATGTCGTCATGGAGGAGTGGAAGAGGACTCCAGTGGCAACCTGTGAAGCTCTGGTGAACTCCATGCCCAAGAGGGTTAAGGCAGTGCTGGAAAATAATGGTGGCCACACAAAATATTGACACTTTGAGCCCAATTTGGACATTTTCACTTAGGGGTGTACTCACTTTTGTTGTCAGTGGTTTAGACATTAATGGCTGTGTGTTGAGTTATTTTGAGGGGACAGCAAATTTACACTGTTATACAAGCTGTACACTCACTACTTTACATTGTAGCAAAGTGTCATTTCTTCAGTGTTGTCACATGAAAAGATAGAATAAAATATTTACAAAAATGTGAGGGGTGTACTCACTTTTGTGAGATACATATATATACAGTCAGGTCCATTAATATTGGGACATCGACACAATTCTAATCTTTTTGGCTCTATACACTATCACAATGGATTAGAAATGAAACGAACAAGATGTGATTTAACTGCTGACTTTCAGCTTTAATTTGAGGGTATTTACATCCAAATCAGGTGAACGGTGTAGGAATTACAACAGTTTGTATATGTACCTCCCACTTTTTAAGGGACCAAAAGTAATGGGACAGATTAACAATCATCCATCAAACTTTCACTTTTTAATACTTGGTTGCAAATCCTTTGCAGTCAATTACAGCCTGAAGTCTGGAACGCATAGACATCACCAGACGCTGGGTTTCATCCCTGGTGATGCTCTGCCAGGCCTCTACTGCAACTGTCTTCAGGTCCTGCTTGTTCTTGGGGCATTTTCCCTTCAGTTTTGTCTTCAGCAAATGAAATGCATGCTCATTCGGATTCAGGTCAGGTGATTGACTTGGCCATTGCATAACATTCCACTTCTTTCCCTTAAAAAACTCTTTGGTTGCCTTCGCAGTATGCTTTGGGTCATTGTCCATCTGCACTGTGAAGCGCCGTCCAATGAGTTCTAAAGCATTTTGCTGAATATGAGCAGATAATATTGCCCAAAACACTTCAGAATTCATCCTGCTGCTTTTGTCAGCAGTCACATCATCAATAAATACAAGAGAACCAGTTCCATTGGCAGCCATACATGCCCACTCCATGACACTACCACCACCATGTTTCACTAATGAGGTGGTATGCTTTGGATCATGAGCAGTTCCTTTCCTTCTCCACACTCTTCTCTTCCCATCAATCTGGTACAAGTTGATCTTGGTCTCATCTGTCCATAGGATGTTGTTCCAGAACTGTGAAGGCTTTTTTAGATGTTGTTTGAGAAACTCTAATCTGGCCTTCCTGTTTTTGAGGCTCACCAATGGTTTACATCTTGTGGTGAACCCTCTGTATTCACTCTGGTGAAGTCTTCTCTTGATTGTAGACTTTGACACACATACACCTACCTCCTGGAGAGTGTTCTTGATCTGGCCAACTGTTGTGAAGGGTGTTTTCTTCACCAGGGAAAGAATTCTTCGGTCATTCACCACAGTTGTTTTCCGTGGTCTTCCGGGTCTTTTGGTGTTGCTGAGCTCACCGGTGCGTTCTTTCTTTTTAAGGATGTTCCAAACAGTTGATTTGGCCACACCTAATGTTTTTGCTATCTCTCTGATGGGTTTGGTTTTTTTTTTCAGCCTAATGATGGCTTGCTTCACTGATAGTGACAGCTCTTTGGATCTCATATTGAGAGTTGATAGCAACAGATTCCAAATGCACATAGTACACTTGAAATGAACTCTGGACCTTTTATCTGCTCCTTGTAAATGGGATAATGAGGGAATAACACACCTGGCCATGGAACAACTGAGCAGCCAATTGTCCCATTACTTTTGGTCCCTTAAAAAGTGGGAGGCACATATACAAACTGTTGTAATTTCTACACCATTCACCTGATTTGGATGTAAATGCCCTCAAATTAAAGCTGAAAGTCTGCAGTTAAAGCACATCTTGTTTGTTTCATTTCAAATCCATTGTGGTGGTGTATAGAGCCAAAAAAGATCAGAATTATGTCGATGTCCCAATATTTATGGACCTGACTGTATATATATATATATATATATATATATATATATATTAGTATATAATATTTATATATTTTCATATTATTATTAGTAGTAGTTGTAGTAGTAGTAGTAATAATACCAATAATAATACATGTTTTCCAACTAATCCTTTATATATTTTTTAATTAGTTGTATAATACCCTTATTTCACAAACAAATGATGAATACCGGGCACAAGCCTAGCAGTTCCCTACCATTGTCTCTCACTTATTTAAAAACACATGTCTACATGCCAGCCTGTCCAAACCACAGACAGGAGAAGGGAGGGTGCCCTTTTTTTTCTATAAACAGAGCCAAACAGCAGGAGATCAACTGGCAGGCTATTCACAGCACCGCAGTAAAATGGCTTGGCAGAAGTGTTAAGAACTGCTTTGAGCACCACCTGCTGGCTGCAAGTGGAAAGATGGTAAGGAAACAAAATTGTGACTTTTCAGTGCAGAAAGGCTGAAGTCAGAAATAAATGATTAGAACTATTATTACAACAACTGTAACTTTTATCCCCAGCTCTGCTCCCTAGTAATGTACTGACTATGCTGACGGATCTCCTGTCTGGATTTCGGCGTATTCTATGTTAAGACCAGTGACAGTTACCGTCACCAGTGACTACGGAGAAAATTATTGGGGGGGGGGGGGGTTAAAATGTTGCTGGATTCCAAAGTAACGTTGATCCGATCTCGGTCATGGTGCGGGAACTTAATCTGATCCCCCCAGATAAAAGGAAATGTGGATTAAATGAGACTAACATGCAGTAATTGACCACCCTGTTATAAAGCCAAGACCCCCCCATGTCATCCACACTCCATGCTCAGCTGATCCCCCCTCTGCCCTCTCAGCCATACCTGCTGCCATCTCTCCCCAGCATGCTGGCTACACCAGCTGACTGCCAGGGACATGTGACCGGCCGATAGTCACCAACAGAGGCGTCCTGTCCCCGGCTGCTGGAGCCATTTTTCTGGAGCTCAGCGGAGGGGACATGAGAGGGGCAGACGTTCCATATAGAAGGAGGACACAGGAGGGGGCAGGGATCCAAGAGTGATTCTCTGCACATTATTCATTATGACAATGAATATGACAGAAATTAAACTATGATATTAACGATAATAAAAATAATAATAATAACAATGATAATAATAATAAAAATAATAGTAACAATAATAATGATAATAATAATAGAATAATAAATATATTATTATTATTATTATTATTATTAATAATAATAATAATAATAATAATAATAATAGCATCAATAACAATGATAATAATAATAATAATAATAATAACAATGATAATAATAATAATAATAACCATAATTATACTGCTACTAATAATAATAATTTATAGCTTACTAGAACAGTTATAATGTTATAATTACTTAAAATAATGATAACAATTTTAGGAATGTGAGTTTCTCTGCAGTATATAACCTATGTAGAAATATAATAATATTAATTATAATTATATCCTGCCTATCCCTTCCATCAGCTCATCTTATGGAAGAGCCCTGGGGCCATCATTAAAAAAAAAAAACACAAAAACTGTTAAAAAAACAAAAAACTAATCTTTACTAATATCTAAATCATTGTGGCATGGAAGTGATATACTTCATTTCCTAGTAAAATTAAATTCTAGAATTGTAAATTCAAATCTGCACTACAAGAAAATGGCCGCCCCCATGTGCAGAGACAATCCTGCACAGGAGTTTCAGGCTCTAGTGTCTGCTCTATTTAGCTGTCTATCTGCTATCCCCTTGCTCTGCTAATGGAAGGTTTTCTTGCTAGGCTTCTATGTACATGGAGAGTGACTGTAGAATGAGAGTAGAGGAGTGTGACTGCAACTATGGACTTCTAATGGTGGCCCCAGTGCCAGGGCAGTACAGGGGTCCTGTGTGTGCCCACCTACTGTGCTGCTGGAGGTAGCTGGAAACTGGCTGTGCACTGAAGAGGTATTGCATGGCTATTGTTACATGTAATTGTTGTTTCTATGTCATATTATCATCATATGCTAAATAGACCTTCACAATTCATTATACATTTATATAGCACTGACATATACCATGGTGTTGTACAGAGAACACTGAGCCAGTCACATCGGTCACTGCAGCAGAAAGCTTACACTCTAATGTCACACCACTGTCACACACTATTATTATTATACATTTATATAGCTCTGACATATACCATAGTGTTGTACAGAGAACACTGAGCCAATCACATCAGTCTCTGTAGCAGAGGAGCTTACACTCTAATGTCCCCTCACACTAACACACTATTATTATTATACATTTATATAGCTCTGACATATACTGCAGTGCTGTACAGAGAACGCTGCGCCAGTCACATCGGTCTCTGTACCAGAGGAGCTTACACGCTAATGTCCCTCACAGTCACAAACTATTATTATTTTTTTATTATACTACATTTATATAGCATTGACATATACCATGGTGCTGTACAGTGAACACTGAGCTAGTCACATCATCCTCTGCACCAGAGGAGCTTGCACTCGAATGTCCCACCACAGTCACACACTTATTGCTATTATTTTTTTTTAAATTATAATACATTTATATAGCACTGACATATACCGCAGTGTTGTACAGAGAACACTGAGCAAGCCACATCAATTTCTGCAACAGAGGAGCTTACACACCAATGTCCTTATTACAGTCATGCAATCACTGTCAATAGTTGCCAATTCACTTTTTTTCCCACCACACATAAAATACCACTCACATTTTTCCAGTGCATGACTTCTTCAAGAGGTTCGTCAAAGATCCCCCTAAAGAAGTCACATGTCCTGGTGACGAAAGCTGTAGAGGCGAGTCTTATTGGATGACATCATCACAAAACTAGGAAGTGCGGTATATTTACAGCTACCTGGAGCTGAATGCTGGCATTGTTTTTACTATCATTGGTTTCACATGTAGGTGCACTGCACGACCTGTCAATAATTTCCTGAGGAAGTCACGTGTCCTGGTGAGGAAATACGTAGAGGCGGGTCTTATTGGATGACATTGTCACACAAAACTAGCTAGTGCGGTATCTTTACAGCCAGCCGGAGCTGAATACTGGCATTGTTTTTACTATCGTTGCTTTCACATGTGGGTGCACTGCATGACCTGTCGATGATCCCCCTGAGAAAATCACGTGTCACAGTGACGAAACACGTAGGGGCAGGGCTTATTGGATTACATTGTTATGCGAAACTAGAAAGTGCGGTATCTTTCATGCATTGGCAAAATGTTAGTGGAATTTTATGAGTGGTGTGAATAAAAGTTTTATTAAAAGGTAAAGCGGTATGTGTTTGATTTTTCTCTTGATTTTGTGGTTTTGGAGGAGAAGAGTACTAGTGGCATAATTCGGTGGGGATCGAGGTTTCCATTTAAAGGGGACTTATGCTGTTTTTGACCTTGCATTTCACGTGGGTCATATATATCAGGTGAGAGCACAACCGGTGTTGGTGGAGCACTGAAGGTGAAGGAATCAAAGAGTGAACACAAGAGTTTATGAGCAAAGGAATCAGCATAAAGACTTATGCATTTGGGACATTTTATTGGCATGATATACTGGTTTCATTTACAATTCTTGTGGCAACAATGAGATAGTATTTAAAGTATAGAGCTACATTAATTTACAAATTCGTTTTTATCTCTGGAGAGGTCTCATCATGGTCAGCCCCTCCCACGAGGAACCAAGTCCATTCCTGGTCTCATCACTAAGGATGGAAAAGGACTGGAGTCACATGACGGAAAGGATAATAAACTTCACCTTGGAGATCATCTACCTCCTGACCGGAGAGGTGAGGAGGATTCTGGGAGGTCACATGACATCACTTTTATCTCTATTAATAAAACACAGAGCTAACTGGAGAGGTGAGGAGGATTCTGGGAGGTCACATGACATCACCCTTATCTCTATTAACAGTGGCGCCCCCCCATCCATGTGCCCGGCCCTTTTCAGGACACCGGACGCATTGACTCCTATGGCAGGGTTTTTTTTTTATAAGTACCTGTTTAGAGTTAGAGGCTCTAATAGGCCGCAAAATAGGGTGGGCTTGGGGCGCAGAGAGTGCACCCCGATCCCACCCAATTGTGTGACGATAGCGAATTAATTTTTGCTCTTTTCACACTAACACCAATCAAGAGGCAGGTCAGTGAGACCTGTTTCCCAATTGGCCAAAGCTCCAGGAAGAGGAGGCACCAGCAGAGGAGACACACTGGACTGGAGAAAGGAGGAAGGAGACACAGGCAGGAGCACCTGAGGATGATAGCACAGCCCCACGGTAAATGCCAGACCACCCATGCGTGGGGGGGGGGCGCCATCAGAGCCATGAGCCTGGGGGGGCTTCTGTTCTGTCAGAGCTGAAAACCCGCGGTGGGTGTGCTATCAGAGCCACCACGCCCACGAGCCTGGGGGGGCTGCTGATCTGTATACCCTGAGTGGTATGCTCTGATCTGCGATGACGCTGAGCTGTATATCCTTAGCAGTATACTCTGATCTGTATACCCTTAGCAGTACACCCTGATCTGTATACCCGTAGCTGTATACCCTGATCTGTGATGCTGATCTGTATACCCTGATATGTGATGCTGAGCTGTATACCCTGAGCAGTATACCCTGATTTGTATACCCTGATCTGTGATGCTGAGCTGTATACCCTGATCTGTAATGCTGAGCTGTATACCCTGAGCTGTATAGCCTGATCTATGATGCTGAGCTGTATACCCTGATCTGTGATGCTGAGCTGTATACCCCGATCTGTGAGGCTGAGCTGTAGACCCTGATCTGTGAGGCTGGGGCTGTATACCCCGATCTGTGATGCTGAACTGTACACCCTGATCTGTGATGCTGAGCTGTATACCCTGAGCAGTATACCCTGATCTGTGATGCTGAGTTGTATACCCTGATCTGTGATGCTGAGCTGTATACCCTATGCTGTATACCTTGATTTGTGATACTGAGCTGTATACCCTGAGCTGTATACCCTGATCTGTGATGCTGGGGCTGTATATTCTGTCCTGTGATGCAGGGGCTGTATACTCTGTGCTGTGATACTGAGCTGTATACTCCTAACACTATGGATGAAAGCAAGTGGAATACAGGGGGCGGAGTGGGTGGATTCTATAAGAGGTGGGGCTTATGGGAAGTGGAAGGGGTCAAAAAGGAAGAACGGGATCTGGCGCCCCCCCATCCTAAAACGTCACCAGCTGCCACTGGAGAGGTGAGGAGTGTTCTGGGAGGTCACATGACATCACTGTTATCCCTATTAATAAAACACAGACCTGACCGGAGAGGTGAGGAGGATTCTGGGAGGTCACATGACATCACTCTTATCTCTATTAATAAAACGCAGACCTGACCGCAGAGGTGAGGAGTATTCAGGGAGGTTGCATGTTGTTGTAGGATACAATTTCTTTCTTTTTAATTGTATAGGATTATGGACCCATGAAGAATTCTGGTGATCACATGACACCAAGCAGCCACACCTCTGTGTCAAAGGAATGGTATAAGAGCCAGAGCCCCATCGTGAAGCCCCCACCTCCCTCCCTGACACCTGAGAAAAACCACAAGAAAATTCTAGATGTTATCCAGAAGATGATTGAGCTGCTGACAGGAGAGGTGAGCGGTGCTGGGAATTCTGGGAAATTATCCAGTAACAGAGAAGGGATGTGTCTGGATGGTGACTGTATCATTGTGTGTGTCAGATTCCTATAAGGTGTCAGGATGTCACTGTCTATTTCTCCATGGAGGAGTGGGAGTATTTAGAAGGACACAAGGATCTCTACAAGGACGTCATGCTGGAGAATCAGCCGCCCCTCACATCACCAGGTAAGAGGAGACATTATCATAAAGGAGAGAGCAGTACGGAGGGTCCACCTAGATCCCCCATCATCTGATAAAGACATAGAAACAATGTATTCAGTGTTTGTGTTTCCTACAGATGGAACCAGTAACGGGAACCCACCAGAGAGATGTCCCCATTCTTTGTATTCCCTGGATTCCACACAAGAAGATCAGAACATCTCAGAAGACCATCAGGTAAATGACTTATTAGACGCCAAACTGTGTCTACACTTTGGATTGTAGAGAGGCTCTGTAATGTCTTATACAGCTTTGCCTCAGTAACTGCCAAGTGTGTGCATACTCAACGACATTCTGGGCAAATCTAGAGCAGGAAACTAACAATGTGAGATACATAATTGTACTATGTACACACCTTGGATAAAAATGTTCCTGTTGTGTTTGAACTCAAAGGAATGATCAAGATGTTCTTTGTCCTATATAGGAGGAGGAACTGTTTATTATTAAAGTTGAAGATGAAGAAAATCCATATTTGAGGGGTGATGAGCCATGGAAGGAGAAGGAGATCCCTCCAGAGATCAGCACAGGTGAATAAAATTGCTTTAGTAACATCTTTCTGCAAAGTGATTCTAACAAGAAAAGATTGGAACGTAGAGTATTTATGTAGCGGTCTCCCCAAATTCCAGGGGCCTGATGGTGACCCCCCCAGAGCCAGGGAGAACTGACATTCCACCTCAATATGCAGGTCAGTTTTGGGCACCAGTTCTCAAAAAGGATATCTGGGAACTGGAGAAAGTGGCAGAAAAAGGCAACCAAACTGAACTCAGCTATGAGGAAAGATTAGAGGAACTGAATTTATTCTCTCTTGAGAAGAGGAGATTAAGGGGGGATATGATCACTATGTATAAATACATAAGGGGTCCATATAGTGAATTGGTGTTGAGTTATTCACTTTAAGGTCATCACAGAGGACAAGGGGGCACTCTTTTATTGGTTGAACTAGATGGACTTGTGTCTTTTTTCAACCTGACTAACCATGTAACCAATGATGGGGCACAATTTATTTCACTGACACCAACAATGAGGCACAATTCCCCCCACTGACACCAGTGATGGGGCACAATTCCTCCCACTGGAGGTGGGACGTTGGGGAATTATTTATTCCCACTGATGACGGGTCTTTTTCTACTCCCACTGGCCACAGTCTAGCCCCCTAAAGTCTGAGGGACAGTAAACTGGTCAGTTGTTTGGAAATTTTGGAGACTCATGCTATAAAATTTGGGTATGAATTTGTTTTATCATTTCTCTTCCTTTGTTTCTTCTTTGCCCCAGACGGACACAATGGTAGGAATAATATAGAATGTCACCATATTTCAACAGATGGTGAAATAGAAGATAATGACATTGAAGTGTCTCCAGAAGAAAACTCTGTTACTCTTTATCATCATCCAGGATTTCAAAGGGCAGATCTGTCATTGGATCCATCTACACACAGGGGGTGTTTTTCCGATCACTCCCACCCTGGCGCCCATGATGAGACCAATAGAGAGGGTGAAAACTCTCCATGTCCCCAGTGTGGGGGCTGTCAGAGGACTCATGTGGATGAATCTTCTTATCCTTGTTCAACCTGTGGCAAGTCTTTTACCCAGAAGTTGCATCTCGTCGGCCATCGTAAGGCTTGCACCGGCAAGAAGTGCTATTCGTGTTCTGAGTGCGGGAAACGATTTGCCAAAAAGTCAACTTTGTTAAAGCATCAGGTCATGCACCTGGAGGAGAAGCCCCACTCGTGCCCAGAATGCGGGAAGTGTTTTGCCAAAAAGTCCAACCTTGTTCGGCACCAGCGAATGCACACGGGGGAAAAGCCTTATTCTTGTCTGGAGTGCGGAAAGTCTTTTACGTGGAAGCCATCTCTTGAGCACCATCTAAGGAAGCACCGGGGCGAGGTTCCTTTTTTTTGCTCCGATTGCGGGAAGTGCTTTGCCCAGAAGTCCTACTTTCTGCAGCACCAGAGGACTCATAAAGGGAAGGAGCCGTACTCTTGCTCCGAATGCGGAGAGCGCTTTGCTAAGAGGTCAACGTTGGTCGTACACCAAAGATCTCACACCAACGAGAAACCTTTCTCCTGCTCGGAATGCGGTAAGTACTTTGTCCAAAAGTCCAGCCTGATGGAACATCTCAAAATGCACTCAGGGGAGAAGTCCTATTCGTGCACCGAATGCGGGAAGACTTTTCAGTGGCGCTCATCCTTGTTCTACCATGAACGCAAGCACAAGGGCCTGAAGCCTGTATCGTGTTCGGAGTGTGGCAAAGGCTTCGCCCAAAAGTCGCATCTCGCCCAGCATCAGAAGATGCACGCTGGGCAGAAGGCTTCCAATTTCCTGAATTCTTACCTCAAAGAAGATCTCCATTGATGACTCCTTGTAGATAAACTGAACATGTAAACCCATTCATATTTCAGAAAACCTAGAGTCCTTTGTGATGAACAATCTTAGTGTGCCTCAAATTGCCTTTCGGGCATGCATGAATTTGAAGTTTAGCAGGTGTGTGTGGCCACTTCTCAGCAGGCCCAAGCTGGGAAGAAAAAAGTTGTCAACTTCCCATAATGGATAATGGGACCCATCATATTACACCATTGACCGAAGGGCAGAAGTCACATATTCCCTTATACTCGAAGGTACCAGGTAGATTGGCCGAGGAAGAAGGAAAACATCAGTATAGGCAGAGGGGGGCAATTCCCTGAACTTACATAGTTACATAATTAATCTGGTTGAAAAAAAGACATACAGTATCTCACAAAAGTGAGTACACCCCTCACATTTTTGTAAATATTTTATTCTACCTTTTCATGTGACAACACTGAAGAAATTACACTTTGCTACAATGTAAAGTAGTGAAGTAGCAGCTTGTATAACAGAGTAAATTTGCTGTCCTCTAAAAATAACGCAACACACAGCCATTAATGTCTAAACTGCTGGCAACATAAGTGAGTACACCCCTAAGTGAAAATGTCCAAATTAGGCCCAAATTGTCAATATTTTGTGCGGCCACCATTATTTTCCAACGCTGCCTTAACCCTCTTGGGAATGGAGTTCACCAGAGCTTCACAGGTTGCCACTGGAGTCCTCTTCCACTCCTCCATGATGACATCATGGAGCTGGTGGATGTTAGAGACCTTGCGCTCCTCCACCTTCCATTTGAGGATGCCCCACAGATGCTCAATAGGGTTTAGGTCTGGAGACATGCTTGGCCAGTCCATCACCTTATCCTCAGCTTTTTTAGACAGTGGTCATCTTGGAGGTGTGTTTGGGGTCATTATCATGTTGAAATACTGCCCTTGTGGCCCAGTCTCTGAAGGGGGGGAATCATTCTCTGCTTTACTATGTCACAGGACATGTTGGCATTCATGGTTCCCTCAATGAACTGTAGCTCCCCAGTGCCGGCAGCACTCATGCAGCCCCAGACCATAACACTCCAGTGCCTATTCTTGACTGTAGGCAAGACACACTTGTCTTTGTACTCCTCACCGGGTTGCCACCACACACACCTGACACCATCTGAACCAAATAAGTTTATCTTGGTCTCATCAGACGACAGGACATGGTTCCAGTAATTCATGTCCTTAGTCTGTCTTCAGAAAACTGTTTGCAGGCTTTCTTGTGCATCATCTTTAGAAGAGGCTTCCTTCTGGAATGACAGCTATGCAGACCAATTTGATTCAGTGTGCAGGGTATGGTCTGAGCACTGACAGGATGACCCCCTCCACCCCTACAACTTCTGCAGCAATTCTGGCAGCACTCATACGTCTATTTCCCAAAGACAACCTCTGGATATGACGCTGAGCATGTGCACTTAACATCTTTGGTCAACCATGGCGAGGCCTGTTCTGAGTGGCACCTGTCCTGATAAACCGATGTATGGTCTAGGCAACTGTGCTGCAGCTCAGTTTCAGGGTCTTGGCAATCTTCTTATAGCCTAGGCCATCTTTATGTAGAGCAACAATTTTTTCTTTCAGATGCTCGGAGAGTTCTTTTCCATGAGGTGCCATGTTGAACTTTCAGTGACCAGTATGAGAAAGTGAGAGCGATAACACCAAATTTAACACACCTGCTCCCCATTCACACATGAGACCTTGTAACACTAACGAGTCACATGACACCGGGGAGGGGAAATGGCTAATTGGGCCCAATTTGGACATTTTCACTTAGGGGTGTCAATGACACGCTTATGCAATGTGACAGGAATCTTTGTTAAAATACAATACAGTACATTAAATACAATAAAATACAGATTTTTGTTACTCTGCATGGGCAGGATAACACATCCCACTATATTTCCATGTCCTCCCCGAGGAGCACAACTCATGCACATTGGAAAGATGCAGTCAGGTTAACAAAGTATTTTATTTAACTGGTTCAGACTTCCTCAACTATTACAAGCCAAGGAGGAGAAGTGGAAACAGAATCCAGAATTCAAATTTTAACACGTCCTCGTCCAACAAACTCAGTAATCCTTCTCTTGTCAGATGGAGACAGATGTCTGTATATTCATATATCTAATGCCCATGCATGCACTTAACAGATACCCCTGCAGAAGTTAGTGGGATTGGCAATAAAGATTTAATGTCTATGGTTGAAAACTGTAGCGGAAAAAACTTGCCAGAAACTGGGATCAGGATTTTACTCATAGCATTTGAAGGGTGTGGAAGATATCGCTGTTTGAGATAACTGCATTGTGCGTAATGGCAAAGTACCTGTGCCCCACAGAAACCGGCTAAATGAGTATACACTATATTGCCAAAAGTATTGGGATGCAGGCCTTTACATGCACATGAACTTTCATGGCATCCCAGTCTTAGTCCGTAGGGTTCAATATTGAGTTGGCCCACCCTTTGCAGCTATAACAGCTTCAACTCTTCTGGGAAGGCCGTCCACAAGGTTTAGGAGTGTGTCTATGGGAATGTTTGACCATTCTTCCAGAAGTGCATTTGTGAGGTCAGGCACCGATGTTGAACGAGAAGGCCTGGCTCGCAGTCTGTGGTCGAATTCATCCCAAAGGTGTTCTATCGGGTTGAGGCCAGTCAAGTTCCTCCACCCTAAATTTGCTCATCCACACTATATTGCCAAAAGTATTGGGCCATCCCTCCAAATCATTTGGTGGAGGGGGGATTGTGGTGTGGGGATGTTTCTCAGGGGTTGGGCTTGGCCCCTTAGTCCAACAGAAGGGAACTCTTATGCCACGTACACACGAGCGAACTTCTCGTCAGACTGAACTCCGAAGGACTTTTCCACAGAGTTCCGACTAAACGGACTTGCCTACACACGATCACACCAAAGTCCGATCCTTACGAACGCGATGACGTACGACCAGACTAGAAAAGGAAGTTCAATAGCCAGTAGCCAATAGCTGCCCTTGCGTCGTTTTCGGTCCGTCGGACTAGCATACAGACGAGCGGTATTTTCGATAGGAATCAAGTCCGTCGGAAAGATTTGAAACATGTTCTATTTCTAAGTCCGTCGGAATTTTCGACAGGAAAGGTCCGATGAAGGCGTTTTGTGGAAACAATTTGGGGATGGCCATAAAAAACATGGATGAATAGTCTGACCTCACAAATGCGCTTCTGGAAAAATGATCAAACATTCCCATAGACACACTCCTAAACCTTGTGGACAGCCTTCCCAGAAAAGTTGAAGCTGTTATAGCTGCAAAGGGTGGGCCAACTCAATATTGAACACTACGGAATAAGACTGGGATGCCATTAGGATCATGGGTGTGTAAAGGCAGGCGTTCCGATACTTTTGACAATATGGTGTAGGTTAATTTCCTGTTATAGGATGAAATGTTTCTAAAAAAAAAAAAAAAAAAAACATTGGTCAGGTTGTTCATCTGGCAATAAATATTAAAGTTTTTTTTCTTAAACATTAAAGTTTTTTTTTCTTAAATATTAAAGTTTTTTTTTTTTTTTTTCCTAAATCTGATGTAAATTGCTGTAGGAAAATAAAATATGTTTCCTTTTTCTTTTTGTTGTTCTTCCTTTTTGTTATATTAGTGTTGAAGTGTGCTGACAGGCCTGCCCAAGACTACTGTAGGTGCCCAGAGCAACTCACCCTCCCTTACATTAGATGCCAAGAGCCCCCCCGCCCCCACCATTAGAAGTCCAGAAACTCTTACATCATAGTGCATCCCTCGTTTCTTGTGCTGCTGCCGGGAAGAAGCTGGAGGCGGAGCTGGAAAGCAGAAAGTGCAGGGTCTGAAGGAGGACCAGAGGAGGACTGGAGTCACCTGCCAGAGTCGGTTGAATAAAATAAAATAAGTGCAGCGCTAAAAAGAAATGTTATCCAAAGTGAAAAAAAGCAACATGTAAAAATAAAAAAAACATCAGTTTCCTGAGCAAACGTAAAGTGCAAAAATGCACGATGATAACAAACTGTTGAGCCAATCAAAACGTCTCCTTTTAGAGAAACTGTGGGGGTGTCAAAACTTATGTCAGACATCAGCTGGAAGCTAGCGTCACATACAGAGGACCTTCCACCCAAAGTGTAGTCTATTGGTTCTCCACGGTGAAATGAGACAAAGATAATTTCAATGAGATTCAGGTCGGGGCCATTCCAAAACTTTAATCTTCTTCTGGTGAAGCCATTCCTTTGTTGATTTGGATGTATGCTTTGGGTCGTTGTCATGCTGACAGATGCAGTTCCTCTTCATGTTCAGCTTTCTAGCAGAAGCCTAAAGGTTTTGTGCCAACAGTGACTGGTATTTGGAACTGTTCATATATTCCCTCTACCTTGACTAAGGCCCCTGTTCCAGCTGAAGAAAAACAGCCCCAAAGCATGATGCTGCCACCACCATGCTTCACGGTGGGTATGGTGTTCTTTTGGTGATGTGCAGTATTGTTTTTGCACCAAACCTATCTTTTGGAATCATGGCCAAAAAAGTTCAACCTTGGTTTCATCAGATCATAACACATTTTCCCCACATGCTTTTGGGAGCGTTCAGAAGTGTTTTTGCAAAATGTAACCAGGCTTGGATGTTTTTCTTGGTAAGAAAAGGCTTCCATCTTGCCACTCTACCCCAAAGTCCAGATATATGAAGAATCCGGAAGGATGTTGTCACATGTACCACACAGCCAGTATTTGCCAGATATTCCTACAGCTCCTTCAATGTTGCTGTAGGCCTCTTGGCAGCCTCCCTGACCAGTTTTCTTCTCGTCTTTTCATCAATTTTGGAGGGACATCCAGTTCTTGGTAATGTCACTGTTGTGCCATATTTTTTCCACTTGATGACTGTCTTCACTCTGTTCCATGGTATATCTAATGCCTTGGAAATTCTTTTGTACCCTTCTCCTGACTAATACCTTTTAACAATGAGATCCCTTTGATGCTTTGGAAGCTCTCTGCAGACCATGGCTTTTGCTGTAGGATGCGACTAAGAAAATGTCAGGAAAGACCTACTAGAACAGCTGAACTTTATTTGGGATTATTCAGAGGCACTTTAAATGATGACGTGTGTGTATCGACACCTATTTGACATGAGTTTGAATGTGATTGCCTAATTCTGAACAGAACTACATCCTTCGGTTATAAGAGGCAATCATATTATTATAGTTTTTTATTTTTACTCCAGGTAGGGTCCTATGCACTGACGTTATTGCCGCCGCGACCTCATGGTAGCGTGGCCTGGGCTGACCTGGCTTTTACCCAGGGCTTTTTTTCTCAGAGGACAGGTGCAGGAACTCCCCCCCTCTTCTGAGTCAACCCTTGTCTCCCCTTCTACCCACCTTGGAGCACTGTCCCTTGTTTCCACCTCCTATTACCACCCCTTTTAAAAAATACAGAACCAAGTATCATTTTGTGATATTTTGTAGAAAGGCAGTAAAATAGATCCCCTTCCGCCAGAAATAGTGCCCCCCCAGCAATGATAGACCCCCCCAGTAGCAATAGGCACCCCTCTCCCTACCAACAGCAAATCCTCCTCAGGACAATAGACCCCCCCCCCAACAACAATGGACCCCCTGCAACAAAATATCACCCAAGCAACAATGGACCCCCCCAGCAGCAACAGCATATCCCACAGCAGCCAACATCATTAGACTCTCCAGCAGTCAGCATCAATAGATCTCTCCCTTAACAGTAGATCCCTCACAGCAACAATCAACCCCTCAGCAATATAAGACCCCCCCTGCAACAATAGATCACCTCCAGTGACAATAGATCCACCAGCAGCCTCTTTCCATTACATACATTCGGTTTTGGAAGTGCTGAAAGTGCTGGAACTGCGTTTCCCCACGTTCCTGCTGAAAAAAAGCCCTGCTCTTACCACTAACCCAGGGTTTTGTGAGATATGCAGCACTCGGAACTCTTCCTTTTTCCTGCTTGAGGCATTCATTTTCCCATAGTCTGGTATATCACTTCACAAAATCCTTTTAAGAATCTTGGGGTTCTTCTATTTGTCAAATTGCCGCTCCACCATATTGATGTCTTGCAAGTAGACCTAGTAATGGACTCCACCAAGAGACCAGAGCTACCCCTGCACGGAGACAGACGTATTCTCCACAAGCACAGGTTGCGTTTCCCATAATACTATGGTTACTCGTAGCTTGGACAAATGTAAGTCACGCCTTCCTTTTACTTCTATTTTTTTCCAAATGATCCTGATCACCACACAAAAACAAACATTACACCATAAGGTGGTGGTTCCCAAAGCAGAGCTCCACCCAAAAGGGGAAGCTCTGCTTGTTTGCACCTTTCCCCCCTCCACTGCTACTTTTGGCACTTTGAGGGGAGGGGGGAGCGGCAATCTGAGCTGAAAGTTTGACACCCCCCCCCCTTCTTCCCCCGCAGTCTTCTGGGACACATTACAGGTCCCAGAAGACTACAGGACCATTCACAAGGTGCAAAAGCTCCACTTCCTGTTTCCCTTGCTAGATATGCTGACGTATGCACCTGAAGTCGATTGAAGAATCAGCTCGGGTGAGGACGGTGCTGGATCCCTGGACAGGTAAGTGTCCTTATATTAAAGGTACAAATACTGTAGCTGCTGACTTAATTTTTGGGGGAGAGCCTGGAGCGCCTCATTATTTTTTTTAGTCAAGGACCACTTTAAAGAAACTGATGAAAGCTATGGACCCCCCACAATGATACTAATTTAAATGGTAAACGTGCCACGGAGGGTATAGCCGAAATGTAAACAGTCCTGGTAAATACCTTTCAAGTTTTACCACTTACCTTTGAAAGGCTGATTTCTAACTACAGAGTCTGAGATGTGTTTAATATTACCTACATAGGCTTAGGTTGATCCCTCTTATGTTATATGTTCTGGGATCTACCTTTGCATTTTGTTGATGTGCTACTCTATAATTTTTTTGCCTCATATGCCTTCAGGGGGTTTTCCTGTATATAAATGGGTGGAGTTTCTCCCGGGTGGGGTTGCCTAGAAATGGGGAAGGGGTTCTTGTATTTTTTTGTCGTTCAGTTCTTGAGCCTCTCCGTAGGGTTCAATATTGAGTTGGCGCACCCTTTGCAGCTATAATAGCTTTAACTCTTTTGGGAAGGCCGTCCACAAGGTTTAGGAGTGTGTCTATGGGAATGTTTGACTATTCTTCCAGAAGCGCTTTTGTGAGGTCTGGCTCGCGGTCTGCGCTCTAATTCATCTCAAAGGTGTTCTATCGGGTTGAGGTCAGCACTCTGTGCAGGCCAGCCAAGTTCCTCTACCCCAAACTCGCTCATCTATGTCTTTATGGACCTTGCTTTGTGCACTGGTCCAAATCATTTTGTGGAGAGCGGATTATGCTGTGGGGTTGTTCTTCAGGGATTGGGCTTGGCCCCTTAATTCCACTGAAGGGAACTCTTAAGGCAACAGCCTACCAAGACATTTCGGACGATTTCATACTCCCAACTTTGTGGGAACAGTTTGTGGATTGGGCACACCATGCTGGAGGAGAGATTCCATATCCATCGGGCTGATAGAGTTGAAAAAGCTAAGCAAGTCTGACTAAGGATGACTAGGTGAGTCCATGGGACTGAAAGAATCTGGAGGTCTCTAAGGTGTGGGGTTGTTTTTCAGGGGTTGGACTTGGCCCCTTAGTTCCAGTGTAGGGAACTCTTATGCCCTGTACACACGGTCGGACTTTGTTCGGACATTCCGACAACAAAACCCTAGGATTTTTTCCGACGGATGTTGGCTCAAACTTGTCTTGCATACACATGGTCACACAAAGTTGTTGGAAAATCCGATCATTCTGAACGCAGTAACGTAAAACATGTACGTCGGGACTATAAACAGGGCAGTGACCAATAGCTTTCATCGCTTTATTTATTCTGAGCATGCGTGGCACTTTGTGCGTCGGATTTGTGTACACACGATCGGAATTTCCAACAACGGATTTTGTTGTAGGAAAATTTCATATCCTGCTCTCAAACTTTGTGTGTCGGAAAATCCGATGGAAAATGTGTGATGGAGCCTACACACAGTCGGAATTTCCGACAACAAGGTCCTATCACACATTTTCCGTCGGAAAATCCGACCGTGTGTACGGGGCATTAGAGTGTCTGCATACCAAGACATTTTGCACGATTTCATGCTCCCAACTTTGTGGGGACAGTTTGGGGATGGTCCCTTCCTGTTCCAACATGACTGCGCACCAGTGCACAAAGCAAGGTCCATAAAGACATGGATGAGCGAGTTTGGGGTGGAGGAACTTGACTGGCCTGTACAGAGTCCTGACCTCAACCCGATAGAACACCTTTGGGATGAATTAGAGTGTAGACTGCGAGCCAGGCCTTCTCATCCAACATCAGTGCCTGACCTCACAAAGGCGCTTCTGGAAGAATGGTCAAACTTTGCCATAGACACACTACTAAACCTTGTGGACAGCCTTCCCAGAAGAGTTGAAGCTGTTATAGCTGAAAACGGTGGACCAACTCAATAACGAACCCTACGGACGAAGACTGGGATGCTATTTAATTTCATGTACGTGTAAAGGCAGGCGTCCCAATACTTTTGGTAATATAGTGTGTATATATGTATGATGATTAAAAACACTTTATTGATATTATTTATTTTCACTCTGTATTCTTGTTGAACATGTGTGACCAGCAGGACTAGAAGCTCCTCCTGCTTATGTTTCCCTACAGACAGGCTGTGGGAGAGCTGGGTCATGTGACAGCTGGGTATCGATTAGGAAAAAGGTACTAGGGTACTAGGTTTTTTTTTTTATTATAATAATTACAGTGCCATCATCCACATACTGAAATAGAAGAGACAATGTAAATGAAACAGTGTGTGTTTAGTATCACTTTAAGTTCTAACAAGCAGACCGCTCATACTTTCTGTTCCATAGAAGATGGTAAGCCTCACTGAGCAGGACCCTCGTACCACCTGTCATCCTCATATCTTCTACTCCCTCTAAAACTGTAATCTTGAAAAAGTAGAGCCTTCAAACCTCGATCAAATCAGTTATGCATCCTTGTGGATTTTGCCATGTTTAACAAGAGAAGGCTTTCAGGAAAAACCTTTGCCGCACCCTGAACATGAATATGACTTTCCCCCCCATGGCTCTTCTGGTGGTCGACAAGAGAAGCCTGCCACAAGAAACTTATTCCGCACTCCAAACATGAATAATGCTTGTCGTTCTTGTGAAGCCTCTGATGGGTGACAAGGTGGGACTTCTGGGTAAAGCGTTTCCCACAGTTCGAACACACATATGGCTTCACCCCCGTGTGAATTCTTCGGTGTATGACCAGCGTTGACTTTGTCGCAAAGCATTTTCCGCACTCCGAACATGAGATCAGGCTCTGGCCATTGTGCAGTCTCTGGTGTCCAACCAAGGAGGACCTTTCTGCAAACCACTGCCCGCAGTCTGGACACAAATATGGCCTCTCATCTCTATGGGTTTTCTCATGTACCACAAGGTTGGACTTGGACGAAAAAAACTTTCCACACTCCGAACAGGAATAAGGCTTTTCTCCTGTGTGAATTCTCTGGTGCTGCTCCAGGTGCGACTTCTGAACAAATCGTTTGCTGCATTCAGCGCATGAAAATGGCTTCTTGTCCAGGTGAATCTTCTCATGGGTGACCAGGTTGGACCTTGACGTGAAAGACTTCCCACACTCGGGACATGAAAAAGGCTTCTCGCCGGTGTGAGTCCTTAGGTGGCCAACCAGTGTTGATTTAGCGGTAAAGGATTTGCCACACTCGGAACAGGAATACGGCTTGTCCTGTGCGTGCATTCCCTGATGCCGGACTAGGGAAGACCTCTGTGAGAAGCATTTCCAGCAATCTGAGCAGCAAAACGGCTTCTCTCCAGAGTGAGTCCTTCGGTGTTTATCAAAATGGATCTTCTGGGTGAAGCACCGGCCGCATTCTCCACATGAATAGGGCTTCTCCCCTGTGTGAATGCGTTGATGGTGGACAAGCTGAGCCTTACGGGTGAACCATTTCCCACACTCAGAGCAATATGCTGGCTTCCTTCGTTTCTGCTTGACCTAATAAGACAAACGTTTTCTCTGTAAGAAATTTCTTTATTTTTTTTTAAACCAAAACTCCACTCCTCATGATAAAACTTCACTCTTTCCTGATAAGATGGATGTACTCAGGGCCACCAATAAGAGGATAGAGCCAGCGCTTCCGTACTGGCCTCATCAATTTAGTTGGGGGCCATTTAGTATTTCTTGCACTAAGCAGAGGATTTCTCTCTGTAGCAGCTTCTGACAACAACAATAAAATTCCGACTTCTTCTATATCAATTCCACCTGCTCCCCAAAAAACAATAAATAGTCCCCTCTCTGTCCCTTGCATTTGCAAGTGAGCATGGGTGGATGGGAGTGCTTTAATTTTTATTTTTTTAATATTTTTTTTTTTTTTTTTTACATTTTTTCTTTAAATTGCTTTTTTATTTGTGTTTTCATTTTTTTTTTACATTTAATATTTATTTTATTTAAAAAAAATGTTTACACTTTTTCTTTAAATTGCTTTTTTTTCATGCTTTCATTTTTTTAAATGTTATCATTTATTTTATTTACATTAGTTTTTACACTTTTCTTTAAATTGTTTTTTTTTATTATTCATGCTTTGATTTTTTTAAATGTTATTATTTATTTCATTTACATTTATTTTTTACACTTTTTTCTTTTACACTATGGCCCGGTTGGTCAGTGGTTAATTTTTTTTTTTTTTTCGTGCTTTCATTATTTTTTTAACATTTATTTATTTTTACTTTTTTTTTAAATAACACTTTTTTCTTTAAATTGCTTTTTTATTTGTGCTTTCATTTTTTAATTTTACCATTTATTTTATTTACATTTTTTTAAATTCTATTATTAATTTCAATTTCATTTTTTACACTTTTTCTTTTAAATTGCTTTTTTATTTGTGCTTTCATTTTTTTATTTTATCATTTATTTTATTCACTTTTTTATTTATTTTTAATTTTTTATTTTATTTTATACTTTTTCTTTAAACTGCTTTCATTATTTTATTTTATCATTTATTTTATTTACATTTTTTTTATTCTATAATTTATTTCATTTTAGTTTCTTTACATTTTTTTCTTAAAGTTGTCTTGTAATTTAAATGTATTGCTATCACAAGGGATCTCCAAGGCAGCCAATCAAGGTGAATCGGTCTGATCAGCCTTCCTGGCCGCATGCGGCCAGGTAAACAGAGAACGAAAATCCTTTCAGCTTCACTCTCAACAGAGGATGGGGAGGAACGGGGGTTCCTTCTTCTTCTCTGTGCTCAGCCAACCCAACCACTTACAGTGGTCCCGGGCTCGGCAGTGAGGCAAGAGAACCCGGGAACAGCGACAGCACCCATAATCATGATATAACAACTTGATCCTGAGGCCGTGAAATGTTCACATTAGTGCTGTGGGCCGGTACAGCTTCTTTTTTTTCTTGGTGCCAAAAAAAAAAAAAAGAGCCGAATTCTGTTAGCATGTCCCATGTGTACATTTAGTTATAAAGAATGTTTTTTATATTCATGACTTAAATATCTTCACCTTTATTACATACCAGTTGCAAATTTTGGGGAATAGGGTTGTCTTCTGAAGAATCAATTGTGATGTCATTGTCTTCCATTTCATCACCCGGAGACATAACAGAACAATTTTCCTCGTTGTTGCAATGTTTACCTTGAGAAAAAAAAATGGTGGGAAATAGGAATATTTAAAGCTGAAGGTGAATCTATTTGTATTTGCCTTACCCAGGACACGGCTGTGAAGGCTGGGGGGGGGGGATGTGAAGGGGGCAGAGGAGGACACTGATGTGAGGGGTGAAGGGGGGCAGAGGAGGACACTGATGTGAGGGGTGAAGGGGGGCAGAGGAGGACACTGATGTGAGGGGTGAAGGGGGGCAGAGGAGGACACTGATGTGAGGGGTGAAGGGGGGCAGAGGAGGACACTGATGTGAGGGGTGAAGGGGGCAGAGGAGGACACTGATGTGAGGGGTGAAGGGGGCAGAGGAGGACACTGATGTGAGGGGTGAAGGGGGCAGAGGACACTGATGTGAGGGGTGAAGAGGGGCAGAGGAGGACACTGATGTGAGGGGTGAAGGGGGGCAGAGGAGGACACTGATGTGAGGGGTGAAGGGGGGCAGAGGAGGACACTGATGTGAGGGGTGAAGGGGGCAGAGGAGGACACTGATGTGAGGGGTGAAGGGGGCAGAGGAGGACACTGATGTGAGGGGTGAAGGGGGAAGAGGAGGACACTGATGTGAGGGGTGAAGGGGGCAGAGGAGGACACTGATGTGGAGGGTGAAAGGGGGCAGAGGAGGACACTGATGTGGAGGGTGAAGGGGGGCAGAGGAGGACACTGATGTGGAGGGTGAAGGTGGGCAGAGGAGGACACTGATGTGGGGGTGTTAACGGGGGAAGAAGAGCACAGTGATGGGAGGGTGAAGAGGGGGCCGAGGAGGACACAGATGTGGGGAGGGTGAAGGGGGGCAGAGGAGGACACAGATGTGGGGAGGGTGAAGGGGGCCAGAGGTGGACACAGATGTGGGGGTGAAGGGGGGCAGAGGTGGACACAGATGTGGTGGTGAAGGGGGGCAGAGGAGGATACTGATCTGGGGGGGTGAAGTTGGACAGAGGACATGGATGTGGGGGTGAAGGGGCAGAGGACACTGATGTGTAGGAGTGAAGGGGGGCAGAGAAGGACACAGACATAGGGGGGTGAAGGGGGCAAAGGAAGACACTGATGTGTAGGAAGGTGAACAGAGGACATGGATGGGGGGGTGAAGGGGGGCAGAGGAGGACACTGAAGTGTGGGAGTGAAGGGGGGCAGAGGAGGACACAGACAGTCACAGAGTTCAGTCTGGACCGCAAAGAGTGCACATCTCTCCGGTGGATCGCCGAAGAGCCTAACCACAACCAAGTCTACATTTTATTCCATTCGAAGTGGAGAATCTGAGACTCTTAGGGCAGACGATTCACCTGCACCAATCGCTGGAGGCATCTCCTCCTCCTTACACAGCTCGTCACCTTTTATTTCTGTCTCTGCTTCTTCTTTCACTTCAATTTTAATATCAATAAGATTTCCACCCTGAACAATGCAAAAGAAAAAGAAATATACTATTTAGTTAACCGCTTCAGCTTCAGAAGGTTTTACCCCCTTCATCATCAGGCCATTTTTTGCTATTCGGAACTGCGGTACTTTAACTGGCAATTGCGCGGTCATACAACACTGTACCTAAATTAAATTTATATCATTTTTTTTTACACAAATTTTTTTTTTTAGAGCTTTAACATCTTGGGGTGATAAAGGGGTTAAGTGTGTTCCCAACAAGTGTAATGTGAGTAATATGTACTGCTTTTTACTAAAAATCTCTTTGTTCCTTCTAACTGCTTTGCAGGGAGAAGAAGCAAAGAGATTGTTTCCTTTGTCAACAGAAGGCTCTGGGCTGTGATTGGACACAGCCGATCAGCAGGTCCCAGCCATGAATCACAGAAGGAGTCGGTGGTGTAACGGAATCCCTTCCCACGCTGGGCTCCACAAGCCCCCGGGGGGGCCTTGGCCTTTATCCAGGAAAAGACCAGTTACAGACAGGTACGTCGCTGTGCCTGTAGAGGCCACCCATCCGCCGTACAATGTGGGTGGGAGGTCCTAAAGAGGCTAAACGGGATTAAACAAAGAGATTGAATTCCTTGTTAGAACCACATTAAGTTTTAGCTGGTCTATGCTATGATACAACTCTTGTTGCATGACAAATGAGAAGAGGAGAGTGAGGGGAACCTCACAAAGATTTTGTCTTTATTTTTCAATCTCTTTATAATCAGATGTTAGTACAGTGTGATATTATCGCACTACATCATTCTGGTATCGTAGCATTACATTTAGAACCTCGCTATGGTAAATTTGGCAAATATCGCACCACTTTATCATTGGCCACATGAGGGAGGATAAGAACGTCATGTTAAATCTTGCCATAATCAATTTCTGGCCCTACATAATGATTCTGTATGAACCAGCAGTAGATAGTCAACATATTATATTCTCAGTTGCCTCTACCTGGTTTTCCTGAGGGATCTCCTGATCTTCTTGTGTGGAATACAGAGGACGGGGACATCTCTCTGGTGGGTTCCCATTACTGGATCCATCTGTAGGAAACACACACACTGACTGAATACATTGTTTCTATGTGTTTATCAGATGATGGGGGATCTAGGTGGACCCTCCGTACTGCTCTCTCCTTTACAATAAGGTCTCCTCTTACCCGGTGATGTGAGGGGTGGCTGATTCTCCATCATGACATCCTTGTAAAGATCCTTGTGTCCTTCTAAATTACTAGATCTATCTGTAGGCAACACACAGACAGTCACATTACTGTAGTAATAGTTACCTAGCTGTCGTAAATTGAAATTTAAAAGGACAATGAGGGAGGTACTGACAGAGGAGGGGGGAAAAGAAGAGATTTTGGGACTCTTCTCTGGATTTAGTGTTTTTTCCTCACCCGTGCTGATCTCTGGAAGGGTTTCCTTCTTACATGACTCATCACCCATCATAGATGGCTCATCTGCTTCTTCCTTTACTTCAACTTTAACAAAAATCAGTCCATCACTCTAAAAAAGGCACGTAGAATAACTTATTCTATAAATCTGGTATTGGATCATCTGATTTAAAAATGGAGGATATAACACAAGTAAATTGGTTTGCCAGTTCCCAACACCTTCCCTTTAACTTGTAGAGCAGATCCTTGAGCTCATTTACCTGAATGTCCTGTATACACTGATCTTCCTGTGTGGAATCCCGGGAATACAGAGGACGGGGACATCTGGTGGACATCTCTGGTGGGTTCCCATTACTGGATCCATCTGAAGGAAACACACACACTGACTGATGTGTCTATGTATTTATATCAGGAGATCTATCTAGGTAGGTCCTCAATACTCTTCCCTCCTTTACAAAAAATGGAAGTCTTCTCTTACCTGGTGATGTGAGGGGCCTGTTTTCCATCATGATGTCCAAGAAGTCCTTAGGTGAACAAAAAAAAGATGGTGGTCTGTAAAAAGTGAGATCCAAATAATAATGAAAAGAAGTTAGGATGTTGTATTTTCTATTCTCCACCCAAAGATGGAATCTAGTTCTGAAGCCATCTACATGTTTGCATGTGAAGCTTATGGGAAAAGAAGAATGATCAAGACTTCTTCTTTCTGCCTGGCCACAGACACAGATTCTTAGTGGTCCATTCACAACACATGCCAGATAGTTGGACTGTATGTCATTTTTTACCCTTGTTTTAGGAAAGTTTACCCTTGGAAGGACCAGACCACCACAAGCTTTAAACACCTTTTTAAATGAATTAGGAATGAAAAAAACGGACTCGATTTCCCCATCCACACATTCAATGTGGATGAGGGAAACACTTCTGCTAAGCCTTTGTATTCTGGTGGTGGGGAGACTCCTCCATCGTCAGAATACACTGATCAGTGCTGCTGTCTATAGCTGGTGGCGCTGATTGAGCAGCGTTTACCCAGCAGGCTGGTTGTACAGAAGTCGATCGATAGATCAACCAATGTCCCCATACATGGATTGAAATGTGTATAGTCCCTGCTGAATAAGCCAAATTTTGATCCATGTATGGCCGGCGTAACTGTCTACTGCAATTCAAACAATGAGTACAACGAGATGTAGGAGAAGACATAGAATGACCCTTATGTCTCAATAGGAGGGTGCACTATGTGTTTCCCAATCTATAATCAGTATACCATCTGCCTTCTGGTCACACAGTGCCATGTCTGGTGCCCTGTCTATATACAGTGTGCCATGTCTGGTGCCCTGTCTATGTACTGTGTGCCATGTCTGGTGCCCTGTGTATGTACTATGTGCCATGTCTATATACTGTGTGCCATGTCTGGTGCCCTGTCTATGTACTGTGTGCCATGTCTGGTGCCCTGTCTATATACACTGTGTGCCATGTCTGGTGCCCTCTCTATATACTGTGTGCCATGTCTGGCACCCAGTCTATATACACTGTGTGCCGTGTCTGGTGCCCTGTGTATGTACTGTGTGCCATGTCTGGTGCCCTGTGTATGTACTTTGTGCCATGTCTGGTGCCATGTCTATATACCGTGTGCCATGTCTGGTGCGCTGTCTATATACACTGTGTGCCATGTCTGGTGCCCTCTCTATATACTGTGTGCCATGTCTGGCACCCTGTTTATATACACTGTGTGCCGTGTCTGGTGCCCTGTCTATGTACTATGTACTGTGTGCCATGTCTATATACTGTGTGCCATGTCTGGTGTCCTGTCTATATACAGTGTGTGCCATGTCTGGTGCCCTGTCTATATACTGTGCGCCATTTCTGGTGCCCTGTCTATATACTGTGTGCCATGTCTGGTGCCCTCTCTATATACTGTGTGCCATTTCTGGTGCCCTGTCTATGTACTGTGTGCAATGTCTGGTGCACTGTCTATATACACTGTGTGCCATGTTTGGTGCCCTGTATATGTACTGTGTGCCTTGTCTGGTGCCCTGTCTATGTACTGTGTGCCATGTCTGGTGCCCTGTCTATATACACTGTGTGCCATGTCTGGTGCCCTCTCTATATACTGTGTGCCATGTCTGGCACCCAATCTATATACACTGTGTGCCATGTCTGGTGCCCTGTTTATGTACTGTGTGCCATGTCTGGTGCCCTGTGTATGTACTGTGTGCCATGTCTGGTGCCCTGTTTATGTACTGTGTGCCATGTCTGGTGCCCTGTTTATGTACTGTGTGCCATGTCTGGTGCCCTGTGTATGTACTGTGTGCCATGTCTAGTGCGCTGTCTATATACACTGTGTGCCATGTCTGGTGCCCTCTCTATATACTGTGTGCCATGTCTGGTGCCCCATTTATATACACTGTGTGCCGTGTCTGGTGCCCTGTCTATGTACTATGTACTGTGTGCCATGTCTGGTGCCCTGTGTATGTACTGTGTGCCATGTCTGGGGCCATGTCTATATACGGTGTGCCATGTCTGGTGCCCTGTCTATATACTGTGTGCCATTTCTGGTGCCCTGTCTATATACTGTGTGCCATGTCTGGTGCCCTGTCTATGTACACTGTGTGCCATGTCTGATGCCCTGTCTATATACACTGTGTGCCATTGGTGCACTGTCTATTTACACTGTGTGCCATGTTTCTATATATAAAATGTGCCCTGTCTATACATCCCCCTGTACATAATGCAGTGTTTAGGAGTGCAAACTATTCATTTATGAAAAGTAGTGCAGTAGTTGCCCCTAGCCCAGCAACCAGTCACCTTTTTTGTGTAATTTGCAAGACAAAATCTGATTGGTTACAGAATAATAAGACATTATTACCTTGTCCTCATTGTACAGACATTCTGCAGCTTCACACAGAATCCAGCCACTGCTAGACCACCTCCCTAACTCTCAACTTGTCTACAACAAAATGGCTGCTACTAAGGACAAACCCTTCACCACTTAACCCAATTTATATGTGTATATATATATATATATATATATATATATATATATATATATATATATATATATATATATATATACTAAATCAGATTTGTATCACATTATTATGATAGTCGGTCATAGATAAATGACATCACTCAAGTGCCAGTCTTCATTTCAGTGTTGTGAGTAATATTTGGTCTACAATAAAATCCTCATTGCTTTTGAACCACTTTAATAAATTTGTTATTATTAATATTAATGAAATAATATAATCATAACCTTGTAATAGCTTTATTTTCACTGAATAGAAATAATAATAATTGTGTTATAATTTATTATATATTTTTATATGTATTTAATATTATCCTCCTTATCCTTGAATAAATTGGTGATTGAGTTATTTTCATTATGAAATACTATTACTACTATGTGATATTTTACAACTTGTCTTTAAATATGAATAATAATTGAGTTATTAGGATATATTACTATCACCTTGTAATATTATCCTTCTTGTCTTTGAATTATTTTTATAATACTGCTAATATTATTATTAATAATAATAATAATAATAATAATAATAATGTAATTACTTAATTTATTATCATCATTTAATATTTTTCTCCTTGTCTTTGAATAATAATATTTGTGTTATTTTATATCAAGAGTCAGTAGATGACACAGGGGCCAAATGAGCACTTGGAGTCATTGGGTACATTGAGGTGACTGGAGGACTTGTGGACTTGAGGTGCACTTGGTGTCACTGGAATAACTAGATGATGGGGACTGGAGGAGCACTTTGTGTCACTGGGTGCACTGAGGTCATTAGATGACAGGGGGACTGGAGGGGCACCTGGTGTCACTGGATGCACTGGAATAACTAGATGACAGGGACTGGAGGGGCACTTGGAGTCACTGGATGCACAGGAGTCACTAGATGACAAGGGAACTGGAGGAGCACTTAGAATCACTGGGTGCTCTAAGGTCATTGGATGACTCATAGACCAGAGGAGCACTTGGAGTCATAGGGTACACTGGGGTCATTAGATGACATAGGGACTGGAGGGGCATTTGGATTTACTGGATGCACAGGAGTCACTAGATGACATGGGCCGGAGGAGTACTTGGAGTCATTGGTCGCAATGAGGTCATCAGATGACACGGTGACTGGAGGAGCACTTGGAGTCATTGGGTGCCCTGAGGTCTTTGGATAATGTGGGGACTGGAGGAGCACTTGGTGTCACTGGGTGCACTGAGGTAATTTGATGACGTGGGGACTGGAGGAGCACTTGGAGTCATTGGACCCAGGGATTCCCTCACTTTGGAGGAATTTGTGTATACATCCTGTCCAACGTTTACTTACTGTATATCTATAGAGAAGAAACGTTATCACCCTAGAATAGGAATTGCGATAGTACTAAAGAACATCTTCCGCTCCTCTCGTCTCCATAACCCCTGTGACGTGGGGACTGGATGAGCACTTGGAGTCATTGGGTGCACTGAGGTCATTAAATGACGTGGGGACTGAAGAAGCACTTGGATTCACTGGGTACACTGAGGTCATTGGGTGACATGGGGACTGGAGGAGCACTTGGAGTCATTGGGTGCACTGAGGTCATTAAATGACGTGGGGACTGGAGAAGCACTTGGAGTCACTGGGGTGCACTGAGGTCATTGAAAAACGTGGGGACTGGATGAGCACTTGGAGTCACTGGGTGTACTGGGGTCATTGAATGATACCGGGACTGGAGGAGCACTTGGAGTCATTGGACCCAGGGATTCCCTCACTTTGGAGGAATTTGTGTCTACAGCCTGTCCAACGTTTACTTACTGTATATCTATAGAGAAGCAACGTTATCACCCTAGAACAGAAATTGCGATAGTACTACAGAACATCTTCCGCTCCTCTCGTCTCCATAACCCATGTGACGTGGGGACTGGATGAGCACTTGGAGTCATTGGGTGCACTGAGGTCATTGGATGACACAGTGACTGGAGGAGCACTTGGAGTTATTGGACCCAGGGATTCCCTCACTTTGGAGGAATTTGTGTCTACAGCCTGTCCAACGTTTACTTACTGTATATCTATAGAGAAGCAACGTTATCACCCTAGAACAGGAATTGAGATAGTACTACAGAACATCTTCCGCTCCTCTCATATCCATAACCCTTGTGACGTGGAGACTGGATGAGCACTTGGAGTCATTGGGTGCACTAAGGTCATTAAATGATGTGGGGACTGAAGAAGCACTTGGAGTGATTGGGTGCACTGAGGTCATTGGGTGACATGGTAACTGGAGGAGCACTTGGAGTCACTGGGTGCACTGAGGTCATTGGATAACGTGGGGACTGGAGGAGCACTTGGAGTCACTGGGTGCACTGAGGTCATTGGATGACATGGTAACTGGAGGAGCACTTGGAGTCACTGGGTGCACTGAGGTCATTGGATAACGTGGGGACTGGAGGAGCACTTGGAGTCACTGGGTGCACTGAGGTCATTGGATGACATGGTAACTGGAGGAGCACTTGGAGTCATTTGGTGCACTGAGGTCATTAGATGACGCAGGAAATAATTTTAGGCCTGAAGATTAGCTAACTCTTCCAAACATGATCAATTTCTGAAAGCAGAGACCCTGGAGAATAAAATGGTGATGGTTCTAATTTTTACGTGTTTTCTAATGTCACATGATATTAGTTAAAATTTTCAGTTAAGAATACAATAAAGTTTATTTTAGGGCACAAACCCAACCCAATTTTTTGTAAAATATAAAGGTTGGGTTTCACTGAGAAAATAAATGCCCAACATGTCAAGTCCTAAAATTGCATGTGGCTGTGGATCAGTGACAAACTTTGGTGCCCCAATTGTTCTTAGGTGACGCTTTAAAAGCTCTTATGGGTTTAGCATTACCCATAAAGTTTTTTTTGTGACAAGTTCTCTTTAATGAGAGAGCAGGGGTCTATTAGACGTCTCCCCTGCAGCTAACAGAGCACAGGCTGCGTTTCCTAATGTCTCCTCTGCAGCTAATAGAGCACAGACTGAGCTCCCAATGTCTCCCCTTCAGCTGCTGGAGCACAGGCTGCATTCCCTAATGTCTCCCCTGCATCTGACGAAGCACAGACTGTGCTCCCTGTGTCCCCTGCAGCTAATGAAGCACAGACTGTGCTCCCTGTGTCCCCTGCAGCTAATGAAGCACAGACTGTGCTCCATTAGCTTCTTCCGTGGCCACAGCAAGCGAGGGGGAGGGATGTCAAACAAAACTAGTCAGCAGATGTTCAGTCAGCCAGTCCAGTCGGGATTCACCCAGATGCCTCGACCATCACCTGAGCAAGCTGCTCCCTCTCCTCCTCAGCCCAGTACACCAGTGAGTTCTGGAGGGGCAGAACAGAGAGACAGTGACTGACAGTCCCTGGTCTCTGCTCAGAGCGGAGGGGAAAACTGAGCAGTCAGCGGTGTTTGATCACTCAGTTTTCAGTGCAGCGTTGGCTGGGGACAGGTGCATCCACCTAGGTAAGTATGAGGCATATATATATATATATATATACACACACACACTCACTGGCCACTTTATTAGGTACACCTTGCTAGTAGTAGCTAGTGCCTTTATTCTTTGTGGCATAGATTAAACAAGGTGTTGGATTTTTTCATATTGACATGATAGCATCACACAGTTGCTGTAGATTTGTCGGTTGCACATCCATGATCCCGTTCCACCACATCCCAAAGGTGCTCTATTGGATTGAGATGTGGTGAGTGTGGAGACCATTGGAGTACAGGGACCTCATTGTCCAGTGGTGAAATGATTGGAGCTTTGTGACATGGTGCATTATCCTGCTGGAAGGAGCCATCAGAAGATGGGGACACTGTAGTCATAAAGGGATGGACATGGTCAGCAACAATATTCAGGTACAGTGGTGTCACTAGGGTTGGTGTCACCCCCCCCCCCGGCACCAAGCAGGCTAGTGCGTTGGTGTGGCTCTCCCCCCCTTAACCTGCCACAATGGATGGAGCTGGGTTGGAATTGGGGGGATGGATGAAGCTGGGATGGTGGACAGAGCCAGAATGGG
The DNA here is from genome assembly GCF_042186555.1 of Aquarana catesbeiana. NCBI lineage: Eukaryota > Metazoa > Chordata > Amphibia > Anura > Ranidae > Aquarana > Aquarana catesbeiana. The sequence continues at coordinate 288,383,800 of NC_133331.1, read as the reverse complement.
ATAGGGGGAATGGATGGAGCCAGGATGGGATGGGGGGGGTGGATAGAGCAGGGGTGGGATCGGGGGGGTGGATGGAGCAGGGGTGGAATCGGGGGGGTGGATGGAGCCGGGATGAGACGGGGGGAGTGGATGGAGCAGGGATGGGATTAGGGGGATGGATGGAGCAGGGTTGGAATCAGGAAGGTGAATGGAGCCGGGATGGGATTGGGGGAAGGTGGTTGGAGCCAGGATGGGATCGGGGGGAGGTGGATGGAGCCGGGATTGGATGGAGCAGGGATGGGATCAGGGGGTGGATGGAGCCAGGATGGTATCTTTGATTTGGGGGGGGGGTTTAGAGGTTATGTGCTAGGGGGTGCTTTGGGAGGGGAGAGGAATTGTGCTGGGGGGGGGGTCAAACTTCAAATTTGCCCCCCTCCTTCTGCTACAAGTAATCTCAAACCCAAAAAACACCCCCTAGCACCTATCCTCTAACACCTCCCCCCAAATCACTCCTGGCAGCATAATTGTTACCTGCCAATGCTGTAGCGTGGTGTCCCTCTTCCTCCTCCTCGGCTCTTCCTCCTGGCCTGTGTACTTGAAACGTCAGAGCCGAGAAGGAGGCGGCTATAGTCCGGTCTGCAGTGAGTGCAGCCGGCGGGGACAGAGATGTGATTGTTTCGGTGCCAGTCTGAGGCGAGCCTGGTGTCACCCTCTGGTGGGTGTCACCGGGGTACGGGCTGTACCCCCATAGTAATGCCACTGGTACTAGGGGGCCCAAAGTGTGCCAAGAAAATATCCCCCACACCATTACACCCCCAGCCTGAACCATTCATACAAGGCAGGATTGTGTTACCAAGAAATTGAACAGGTGTACCTAATAAAGTGTCTGTCACTGGGGTCATTGGATGACGTGGGGACTGTAGGAGCACTTGAAGTCATTGGAACCAGGGATTCCCTCACTTTGGAGGAATTTGTGTATACATCCTGTCCAACGTTTACTTACTGTACATCTATAGAGAAGCTACATTATCACCCTAGAACAGGAAGTGTGATAGTACTACAGAACATCTTCTGCTCTTTTCATCTCCATAACCTATGTGTTCTGTAGTTCATAGAGGAGAACTGAGCAGGCCTTGAGATAACACCGCTAGGAGGATCAACAGGTATGTTTTGCATGGATGGAACAGATGTAACAAAATGTTTTCAGTGGTATATTCAACAGTCCAAAAGGGAGCAGATAAGAGTGTTAGTAATGGCTGGAGTTCTGCTTTAACAAAGAGATATAACAGATAAAATCATAGCATTGTAGTCTAATATACAAACAACAAATGACACTGCATTGGAATAGTAGATGTGGGATTGCAGACTTTTAATTCTTTACAGATAAAATCACCCCTTGTTCTTTTAAACATTGTTTTCTCAAACCAGAGGGATGACAGATAAGTGTCTGGCATCAACAGTCCTTTTTCAAATGCAGAAAATGAAAGAAAAAAGCTGATCGGTTGTTATGAGGGATGCAGACAGTCCCTGTTTCAGGCTAGAAACAACGCCGACCAATTTTGCATCACTAGTGAGGCTACCATGTTGAGAAGATGCTCCCATGAATGGAACTTCAGATGGGACCTGGGCTATGGTTCTTCCTCTTCATCCAGTTGGGAATCCTGAGATTCTGTGTACCAACCTTCTGCTCAAGGAGACTTAAGGGTCTTTGGCCTCTATGTGCTAACCAGCTCAAGGGTGTTACATATGAATTCTTGGTTGCTATTCGGCAATCTACAGACCAAGGAGGCTATAGATGAATCCTCAGCTAAAGAGGGCTTCAGATGATCTCTACTTCTACCTGGAGCTTAGCTAAGTAAACCAGTAGTCTCCAAACTGCAAGACACTATTCCTCCCACTGAAACCAACGTTGGGGCACTATTCCTCTCACTGATACCAATGATGGAACACTATTCCTCCCACTGATACCAATTATGGGACACTATTCCTCCCATTAATAGCAATGATGGGACACTATTCCTCCCATTGATACCAATGATGGGACACTACTCCTCCCACTGATGAGACACTATTCCTCCCACTGATACCAATGATGGGACACTATTCCTCCCATGGATACCAATGATGGGCACTTTTCCTCCCACTGATACCAATGATGGGCACTTTTCCTCCCACTGATACCAATGATGGGACACTATTCCTCCCATGGATACCAATGATGGGCACTTTTCCTCCCACTGATACCAATGATGGGCACTTTTCCTCCCACTGACACCAATGATGGAACACTATTCCTCCCACTAATACCAATAATGGGACACTATTCCTCCCACCGATACCAATGATGGGACACTATTCCTCCCATGGATACCAATGATAGGCACTTTTCCTCCCACTAATACCAATGATGGGACACTTTTCCTCCCACTGATACCAATGATGGGACACTATTCCTCCCACTGATACCAATGATGGAACACTATTCCTCCCACTGATACCAATGATGGGACACTATTCCTCCCACTGATACCAATGATGGGACACTATTCCTCCCACTGATACCAATGGTGGGCACTTTTCCTCCCATGGATACCAATGATGGGCACGTTTCCTCCCACTGATACCAATGATGGGCACTTTTCCACCCACTGATACCAATGAAGGGGACACTATTCCTCCCACTGATACCAATGATGGGCACTATTCCTCCCACTGATACCAACTATGGGCACTATTCCTCCCACTGATACCAATAATGGGACACTATTCCTCCCACTGATACCAATGGTGGGCACTTTTCCTCCCATGGATACCAATGATGGGCATGTTTCCTCCCACTGATACCAATGATGGGCATGTTTCCTCCCACTGATACCAATGATGGGCACTTTTCCTCCCATGGATACCAATGATGGGCACTTTTCCTCCCACTGATACCAATAATGGGACACTATTCCTCCCACTGATACCAATGGTGGGCACTTTTCCTCCCATGGATACCAATGATGGGCACTTTTCCTCCCACTGATACCAATGATGGGACACTATTCCTCCCACTGATACCAATGATGGGACACTATTCCTCCCACTGATACCAATGATGGGAACTATTCCTCCCATTGAAACCAATGATGGGCACTATTCCTCCCACTGATACCAATGGTGGGCACTTTTGCTCCCATTGATACCAATGATGGGGCACTATTCCTCCCTTTGGTACCAATAATGGGGCACTATTCCTCCCACTGATACAAATGGTGGGCACTTTTCCTCCGATTGATGAGCACTATTCCTCCCACTGACAACAATGATGGGGAGCTATTTCTCCCACTGATACCAACGATGGGGCGGTATTCCTCCCACTGACACCAATGATGGGACACTATTCCTCCCACTGACACCAATGGTGAGACACTATTCCTCCCACTGACGCCAATAATGGGGCATTATTCCTCCCACTGACGCCAATGAGGGGCACTATTCCTCCCACTGATACCAATGATGGGGCACTATCACTGCCACTGATACCAATGATGGGGCATTATTCCACCCATTGATACCAATGATAGTACACTATTCCTCCCACCGAAACCAATAATGGGGCATTATTCCTCCCGCTGACGCCAATGATGGGCACTATTCCTCCCAATGATACCAATGATGGGGCACTATTCCTCCCACTAATTCCAGTGATGGGGAACTATTCCTTCTACAGAAAACAACGATAGGACACTATTCCTCCCACTGACACAAATGATGGAGCACTATTCCTCTCACCAAAACCAATGATGGAGCACTATTCCTCCCACTGATACCGATGATGGGACACTATTCCTCCCACTGATAAAAATGATGGGCACTATTCCTCCCACTAATACCAGTGATGGGGACACTCTTCTTCCCACTAATACCAATGATGGGCACTATTCCTCCCACTGATTACAATGATGGGCACTATCCCTCCCATTGATACCAATGATGGGCATTATTCCTCCCACTGATACCAATGATGGGCATTATTCCTCCCACTGATACCAATGGTGGGCACTTTTGCTCCCCTTGATACCAATGATGGGGCACTATTCCTCCCATTGGTACCAATAATGGGGCACTATTCCTCCCACTGATACAAATGGTGGGCACTTTTCCTCCCACTGACACCAATGATGGGGAGCTATTCCTCTCATTGATACCAAAGGTGGGGCGGTATTCCACCCACTGATAACAATAATGGGACACTATTCCTCGCACTGACACCAATGATGAGACACTATTCCTCACACTGACACCAATGAAAGGGCACTATTCCTCCCACTGATACCAATGATGGGTCATTATTTCTCCCACTGATGGCAATATTGGGCACTATTCCTCCCACTGATACCAATGATGGGGCACTATCACTCCCACTGATACCAATGATGGGGCATTATTCCTCCCATTGATACCAACAATAGGACACTATTCCTCCCACTGAAACCAATGATGGGGCATTATTCCTCCCGCTGACGCCAATGATGGGCACTATTCCTCCCACTGATACCAATGATGGGGCACTATTCCTCCCACTAATTCCAATGATGGATCACTACTCCTACTGATAACAACGATAGGACACTATTCCTCCCACTGACACCAATGATGGAGCACTATTCCTCTCTTCAAAACCAATGATGGAGCACTATTCCATCCACTGATACCAATGATGGGTACTATTCCTCCCACTGATACCAATGACAAGATACTATTCCTCCCACTGACACCATGGCGGGGTGCTAACCATTCCCCTAATACCAAAGATGCACTGTTTACTCCCATTGATGCCAGGACAATTTCTACTTCCAATGGCCAATGTCCAGCCCCCCTTAATGTCTGAAGGACAGTAAACTGGCCCTTTGCTTAGAAAGTTTGGAGACCCCTGATGTAAAGGAATAAAGTTGGAGCACTGATTGATGATGTCATCTTACTGGGAACAGCCAACTAGTCACTCGTTCCAGAATGCAACCAGCCAAGACCTCAACCTACAGTAAAGTTGAATGATGGAGATGCACCATGGGTCTAGGTTACGCTATGCCTTCAGTGAAGGACTGTTCTACAATGTTCTACCACTCACTGAGTTGCCTTCACATGCTAAGGCTGGTCGCATTGGTGACTTTTCTGATGACAGACGAGTGACGACTTCCAGTTAAAGCTCTTGTCGCAGTCCGTGCATGAAAAGAGCTTCTTTCCTGCGTGAACTCTCTGATGCCGAACGAGGCCTGACTTCTGCGTGAAGGACTTTCCGCAATCTGAACACGCGTGTGGCTTCTCTTTGGCATGCGTCTTCCGGTGTTTGACCATATTGGACTTGTATATGAAGCCCTTCCCGCAGTCTGGGCAGGAGAAGAGGTTGTTGGTGTGGATCCTCTGATGTGCGCTGAGGGAAGACTTTGTGGCAAACTGCTCCCCACACTCCGAACACGAGTACGGCTTTTCACCTGTGTGCCTCCTTTGATGACTAATTAGGCGTGACTTCTGGGCAAACCGTCTACCGCATTCCGTACAGGAAAACGGCTTCTCTCCCGTGTGGATGGTCTGATGGATGAGCAGGTTGGTCTTCTGGGCGAAGCACTTTCCACATTCAGAACACTTGTAAGGCTTCTGCTCCATGTGTGTCTTCTGATGGATGACCATGGTGGACTTCGTAGCGAAACACTTCCCGCACTGCGGGCAGGCGAACGGTTTCTCGCCTGTGTGGGTCTTCTGGTGGCCGAGAAGAGTTGACTTGGATGCAAAGCATTTCCCACAGTCAGAGCAGGAATACGGTTTCTCTTGCATGTACATTTGCTGGTGTTTGATGAGTGAGAACTTCTGCCGGAAAGACTTCCCGCAATCGGAGCATGAAAAGGCTTTCACACCACGGTGGGAGCTCTGATGGTGGACCAGTGAAGCTTTCTGGGTGAAGCATTTCCCACACTCTGGGCATGAGTACGGCTTTAACCCTGTATGAATTCTTTGGTGGACAACAAGGTGGACCTTCTGTACAAAGCATTTACCACACTCTGAACATGAATAAGGCCTTTCTAGTTTGTGCGACCGCATATGCTTCAGCAGTGGAACTTTTCGGACAAAGCGTTTTCCACATACAGCACATGAAAGAGATTTCACACCTTTGCGATTTCCCTGAAAAAATAAACAAAAAAGGTTTCAGGGTGATTGAAGAAAGATAAAAGGTATATTAAAGTTGAACTCCAGGAATGCAGCCGCTTTGTAAAATGTGCAGGCATAAGTTAAGTGTATTTTACCTCTTCAATTTATATCTGACAGATTTATGGAGCTCCGGGAGCACAGCTATACTTATGCTTCTGGCACTGTGACGCTTGACCTTCTGGTCTCAGCTACTTCAGCTGCAGAGTCGCATACAGCTGCTGTGCCCACCCCATACCTCCTCCTGCCCAATCACAGAGCGCTTTGTATTATGTGTACTCATTCACAAAATACAAAGGCTTCTGTGAATGTACAGCAGAGAGGAGGGGCGGGTAGAGCTTCTGTCAGTAGGAAGACAGCACCTCTTCTCTCAGCGGTCCAGGAGTTTAGTGATAGCTGTACTACTGTCCATAAAACTGTCAGATGTAAATTTAAGAGATAAGTCCAGTGAGGCACATTCCATTTCCTGGACTTATCGCTGTAATTTACATCTGACAAATTTATGGAGCTTTGGGAGCACAGCTATTACTATGCTTCTGGCACTCTGATGCTGGACCCTCTGCTCTCAGCTACTTCTGCTGCAGTCGCATGCAGCTGCTGTGCCGACTCCTCTCCTCCTCCTGCCCAATCACAGAGCGCTTTGTATTATGTGTACTTATTCACACAATACAAAGGCTATAAACATCATATGGGAGAGGTGGGTGGAGATGCTGTGTGTGAGAAGACAATGTCTCTCCTCTCAGAGACCTGGGACTGTAGCAATGGCTGTACTCCTGGACCTCTATAAAACTTTCAGATGCAAATTAAAGAGGTAACCCCAACAAGGTGCATTCCACCTCCTGGACTCACCTCTTTAATTTACATCTGACAGATTTATTGAGCTCTGGGAGCAGAGCTATCTCTACGCTTCTGGAGCTCTGATGCTGCACCTTTTGGTTTCAGCTCCTTCTGCTGCAAAGTCGCATGCAGTTGCTGTGCGCATCCTCCTGCAATCATTCACAAAATACAAAGGTTTCTCTGAATAAACAGCAGCGGGGAGATACAGGTAGAGAAGACAAGCAGGGAGATGCTGTGTGTGAGAAGACAACGTCTCTCCTCTCAGAGACCTGGGACTGTAGTGATAGATGTACTCCCTGACCTCCATAAAACTGTCAGATGTAAATGATAGAAATTATTTCAGAAGGTGGCAGGCATGCACCTTGTTGGACTTAACTCATAGTTAAGAGTGTAGTGATAGCTGTACTCTTGGATTCCATAAAACTGTAGGATGTAAATTAAAGAGATAAGTCCAGGAGGTGGCATGCACCTCATTAGACCTAACTCATAGTATGCCTGCACTTTATGCAATAGAGGTTATGGACAGGGTCAGTTGTGGCAAAGCTGACTCAGTCTGTAGGTTTTTTTTCTGTACACTGTAACAGACCAGTAGTTTATGAATAGCAGCAACTTTTATATCTTTAGGACTTACATTGCCAGAAAGAAGACTTGAGATGGGGCAACTTGTGATGGTATCATCCAGGGGCTGTTCTAGAGCTACACATAAAAGTTTAATTACATGCCAGGGACTGCTTTGTTATCCCCTCATAGTGGTGTTTACCTAACTAGGAATACATCTGGTAGTCCTTTAGTATTACCTCGTCCTGAGTATTACCTCGTCCTGTAGTATTAGCTAGTCTTGTAGTATTACCTAGTCCTGTAATATAACCAAGTCCTGTAGTATTACCTAGTCTTGTAGTATTACCTAGTCCTGTAGTATTACCTAGTTCTGTAGTATTAACTAGTTCTGTAGTATTAACTAGTCTTGTAGTATTAACTAGTTCTGTAGTATTACCTAGTCTTGTAGTATTACCTCGTCCTGTAGTATTAACTAGTCTTGTAGTATTAACTAGTTCTGTAGTATTACCTCGTCCTGTAATATAACCAAGTCTTGTAGTATTACCTAGTCCTGTAGTATTACCTAGTTCTGTAGTATTAACTAGTCTTGTAGTATTACATAGTCCTGTAGTATTACCTAGTCTTGTAGTATTAACTAGTCTTGTAGTATTACCTCGTCTTGTGGTATTACCTCGTCTTGTAGTATTAACTAGTCCTGTAGTATTACCTAGTCTTGTTGCATTACCTAGTCCTGTAGTATTACCTCATCTTGTAGTATTACATAGTCCTGTAGTATTACCTCGTCTTGTAGTATTACCTTTTCCTGTAGTATTACCCCGTCTTGTAGTATTACCTAGTCCTGTAGTATTACCTAGTCCTGTAGTATTACCTAGTCCTGTAGTATTACCTAGTCCTGTAGTATTACCTCGTCTTGTAGTATTATCTTTAACTTCTACATGGGTTAGTACAGAGAGGTGGTGTTTTTCGGTGAGCACAGGGGAATACCCTCTCTGTGCCTGACTTTCTCCTCTAGATGTTACCAATCTAGCACTGAGGGCAAAAATTATGTGAAAGTAAAGAAAGCTTTTTTTAAACCCAAATCTCCAGTAATTTGATGCATAACAACAGGATTCGGCATTGGGAGAGTTCTTCTTGTGACATCACTTTCACCCACACATGCCAATCACACCGGCAGCGCAGGGAATGGGCAGGCATTGCCCCTGTGTGTTGAAGGGAAAGTCCTCTGCAGCTGGGCCAGCCTGATGAAGCAAGTCCCTACTAACCAGAGGCGGGTAGGAGATCGGCGATCGCCCGCACATCCTGTTCCTGTTTATCGTGTTACTTTTGTTTTGAGCCCGGAGTTCAATACGCATTTAATTCTTCACGTACCGGCTGCACATTGGGCGTAATTTCTCCAAGAGTGACCGCCGTGATGTCATCATCTTCTATATCACCATCGGGAGAGACGATGGAACATTCTGCCAGGTTACTTCTGGTGTGTCGACCTTGTGGAAGAAACCATAAACAGGAATGGGGGGGGGGGGTGGAAAAAAAGAGAGTAGAATCTATTCTTTTAATCAAATCAGCAACATCTCATTTCAAAATTCCCTAAATAATGTGTTTCAGCAAGAAGCCTTGATCACACCAAGGGTGATCTGTGCTGTGATCAAAGCTACTTGCCGAAACGCGTTAGTCCCTTTTTATACTCATTATCATGTAAATTAATAAGGATATTCATATGGACTTTGGAGTTGCCTGGCTCTACTCTTTTTGTTTTTGACTACTATTGATGGCTGGAGGACATTCGAGCCAAAGCACCCGATTTTGGATTTCCACTTTTGACTCATAAGTGGTTCCTCCGCTGTGAGCGCTGCGCCCGTTCCTGTTTTTTTCCTAGTTGTAAACCCATCCCGTATACCCAGTGAAGTGAATAGCCTCAGGTGATACACAGAGATTAAACAAATCCTGCTAAACCTACATAAGTTGTACCTGTTTACCTGCAGTCTTTTCTTCTGTACAGCCTTTCGGGATTTATACAGCTTGTCTGAGCTATCAGAAAGCAGGGAGCGGAGAGCTGAAGTCACACTGCAGAGCTCAGTAAAAAGAGCGCTGACAGCTGATTGGAGGGAAGGGACACACCCCCTTCACACGGTGCACAGGAACAGAGCTGAGGCTGTCAATCACAGGCTGTGTGTTGGAGAATCCCTCCCCTGTCACCTTATTACCTCTTGGTGTCAGGAAAACTTGTCATAACTGATTCATGGTGATAGCAGAGGAACAAAGCAGCAGACAGAAATGACACTTAGTGCTCTGACCTGAGACACACCGAGTACACACTATAGAGGGATATGCTTTGTTTATATTTCATGTCTGAGGTTTACAACCACTTTAATAGCCTTGCAGTGATTTCATAATCCACATTTTATTTCTTAGGTAAAAAATATATTGATGGGGGTGGGTGGGGTTGTGTCTGGGGATGGGAGTCGCTCAGATGCTGATGAGCTCTGTGGCCCAGGGGACATATACCAACTTGATCCCGTAGCATGGCCATTCTGAACCCCACGCAAGCTTCCTCTGACGGTGCAGCACTTCCCAAGCCTCTCAAAAATGGCCGAAAACTACAGCCAAGTTGGGGCCCACACGCCATGCTGGTGCGCCCAGCCCGTCACGTGCAAGGCATGGTTTCCCCGCCAGCAGCAACAGTGACTGGCAATCCCCATTACCATTGAGGACATCAGTGGTTTAACCACTTCCTGCTAAGCGACGAACCAGGTATGCCACTAGACTTCTAGTAGTTATACCGGGATGATGCCGGCAGTATCCCGGTACCGCTTTTCAGAGTTCAGAGCTGACAGTCGGCTCTCTTGTAAAAGAAATCCTAGCAGCTAACTAGCCTCTGGGTTGCGTTTACCAAGTAGCTGTAGGGAACTAACCCCCCCCGCGCGCTCCGCAGCTTTACCAGGATCTCCCATCCCACCGGGAGTCCCGATCAGCCAGTCGGTGCCACCAGATCGGCTTTGTTCGGCTCTATGATATAGTAACCCAGAAGCGATGACCTGACATCACTTGCGGTTTACCCGGATGTAAACGGCGCCATTTTTAAAAATCAAAAGCATTTGATCACACCGATCTTGGCATGATCAAATGTTTTTAAGGGCAGAGGGACCTGGGGTCTTATAGACCTCAGATCTCTACATAAAGAGGAGGACCTGTCACATCACTATCACTGTCACAAGGGATGTTTACATTGCTTGTGACAGCAATAAAAGTGATAAAAAAAAAAAATCATAATTTTTTTTTTTTTTTAAATGCCCCCCGTAACCCCACATATAGGTGAGCGCACCCGTCGGTCCCGCACACACACAAACAGCAATCGCCCCACAGATGTGAGGTATCACCGCAAACGTCAGATCATGGGCAGTAATTCTAGCACCAGACCTCCTCCGTAACTCTAAAGTGGTAACCTGTAAAGGCTTTCAAAGCATCGCCTATGGATAATAATAAAACGTACGTCGCTTGTCACCATTTCACGGGCATGCGCAATTTTAAAACCGTGACATGCTTGGTATCTATATACTCGACGCAACATCATCTTTTACAGTCACAAGAAAATTGGGTTACATATTGTGTTTCGGGGACCATCTGGCCTGCCAGAAGTCTTTATGGTCATCATCCGGCGCCGTTCGGTTCCTTCTCCGGTTCGCTGATCGCAGGGGTTGAGCCAGGAGAAGCACCAGAGGTCGAAGGGAGGGGGCGTCCTCTCCCGCCGTCTGTAAGAACTTCTCAGTTCTTATGGTGAAGGGAATCAACAGCTGAAAAAGAAGATATCTGAATGATGCCTGCAGTTACAGGCATCATTCAGATATCACCGCTCAAAGTCCGTGACGTCATACGACGTTGGGCGGGTGGGAAGCGGTTAAACAGAGGCCAAGATGGCAGCTTCCTTGGCTGAAAACTAAAGGAGGATTTAGTTCCGCCTTAAGCCTTTAACAGACCTGTAAGGAGAGCTGGAGTCTAATGGAGACTAATGGCTCCCAACTCCCCCACTAGGCACATACTGTCTACTGACAGAGGACGGGGGAGAAGTAGTGACAGAACAAGGAGGATCTGGGACTCTTCTCTGGATTCAATGTTTGTTCCTCACCTGCGCTGATCTCCGGGGGAACTCTTTCCTCCTTACACAGCTTGTCTCCCCTCACCGTCTTTTCATCTTCTTCATCTTTGACTTCAACTTTGATGGTGATCAGATTTTCATCCTGAATAAAGCAGAGCCAACCAAATCATATAAAGTTTGAATAGCATCAATGATTAAAAAAAAATAAAAATAAACCTGCGGTATGTAAAGTTACACAGGATATGGTCTTTGTACAAGCCAACATACAAGTCATGTAGCGCCTTGGCTACTTTGTTTCTCTCCACAAATGTAGACTCCTTATGTTATTTCACGGCCCCTCAGATCCACCTACTTGAGACTCATCTGAGGTGGTCTGATCTTCCAGCGTGGAGTCCCGGGAAGAAACAGGACTGGGACATCTCTCTGGGGTGTTTCTGATGTCGGATCCATCTGTAGGAAACACAAAGAGGCACAAATGTATGATCATATCACTTCTGGGATATCTGTATTCTGGACCATGAAAAAATACAAAGATTCGGGATAAGAAAAACAGTGGTCGGTTGCAAGTTATCAAAACTCTCTGTTGGCCTTGGTGACCATTGTCATCGGGACTGAAAGCAAACCAGCAGCTTATTAATACCATTGTTCAGCAGATGCCCTGCTCAGTAGTAACCCCCAGCTCTGCTGTTCCTCTGGTTTGCTGATCCTCCTCTCTCACCAGTCCCTGTTCACCTCCCACTATGTTGCTCCCATGCTGCTCACCATGTGTAACCATCTACTAGTCTCTCCTGCTTGGGTCTCCCAACTCTGCTGATCTCCTGCTCAGTAGTAATCCCCAGCTCTGATTTTCCTCTGGTTTGCTGATCCTCCTCTCTCTCCAGTCCCTGTTCACCTCCCACTATATTGCTCCCATGCTGCTCACCATGTGTGACCATCTGCTAGTTTCTCCTGCTTGGGTCCCCCAACTCTGCTGATCCCCTGCTCAGTAGTAACCCCCAGCTCTGCTGATCCCCCGCTCAGTAGTAACCCCCAGATTTGCTGTTCCTCTGGATTGCTGATCCTCCTCTCTCTCCACTCCCCGCTCACCTCCCACTATATTGCTCCCATGCTGCTCACCACGTGTAACCATCTGCTAGTTTCTCCTGCTTGGGTCCCCAAACTCTGCTGATCCCCTGCTCAGTAGTGTCTCCCAACTCTGCTGATCCCCCGCTCAGGATTAACCCCCAGCTCTGCTGTTCCTCTGGTTTGCTGATCCTCCTCTCTCTCTCCAGTCCCTGTTCACCTCCCACTATATTGCTCCCATGCTGCTCACCACGTGTAACCATCTGCTAGTTTCTCCTGCTAGGGTCCCCCAACTCTGTTGATCCCCTGCTCAGTAGTAATCCCCAGCTCTGCTGATCCCCCGCTCAGTAATAGCCCCCAGCTCTGCTGTTCCTCTGGTTTGCTGATCCCCCTCTCCAGTCCCCGTTCACCTCCCACTATATTGCTCCCATGCTGCTCACCATGTGTGACCATCTGCTAGTTTCTCCTGCTTGGGTCCCCCAACTCTGCTGATCTCCTGCTCAGTAGTAACCCCCAGCTCTGCTGATCCTCTGCTCAGTAGTAACTCCAAGCTCTGCTGTTCCTCTGGATTGCTGATCCTCCTCTATCTCTAGTCCACGCTCACCTCCCACTATATTGCTCCCATGCTGCTCCCCATGTGTAACCATCTGCTAGTTTCTCCTGCTTGGGTCCCCCAAATCTGCTGATCCCCTGCTCAGTAGTAACCCCCAGCTCTGCTGATCCCCCGCTCAGTAGTACCCCCCAGCTCTGGTGATCCCCAACTCAGTAGTAACCCCCAGCTCTGCTGATCCTCTGGTTTGCTGATCCTCCTCTCTCTCAACTCCCCCTATATTGCTCCCACCCTGCTCACCACATGTAACCATCTACTAGTTTCTGCAGATCCGGCCCCCCAGCTTTGCTGATCCCCCTGCTGCTTAGGTATCTCTCTCCGGTCCCCGCTCACCTTACGTTATAGCATTCCAATGTTGCACAACGTGTGCCGTCTGCTAGTTGCTCTGCTCCAGCCCGGACCCCGCTCACCTTCCTGCTGCTCTACACCAGATGTGACGTCTGCACCAAACACTCTTATGCCGCGTACACACGGTCGGACTTTTCGTCTCCAAAAGTCCGACGGACAAAATACGGCTGACAATCCGATCGTGTGTGGGCTTCCTCGGACTTTCAGCGGACTTTTCCAGCTGCAAATCTGACAGACTTTAGATTTGAAACATGCTTCAAATCTTTACGTCGTAACTACGCCGGACCCAGAAATCCGCTCGTCTGTGTGCTAGTCTGACGGACAAAAACCCACGCTAGGGCAGCTATTGGCTACTGGCTATCAACTTCCTTATTTTAGTCCGGTGTACGTCATCACGTACAAATCCATCGGACTTTTGTGTGATCGTATGTAGGCAAGTCCGTTCGTTAGAAAGTCTGCCAAAAGTCCGTCGAAAGTCAGTCGGACAGGCTGTCGGACTTTTGTAGCCGAAAAGTCCGACCGTGTGTACGCGGCATAAGAATATATACACATGAACCGGAAGTGACTGCTGATGACATCTTTCCAGTTCGCTTATTGGTTTCCCAGTGCTTCCTGGGATATCTCATACTTGCAATACCACCAAAACAAAGCAAAGCTAACGCTGAATAAAATCCTCTCAAAAGCTTCATGTGCTGTTAGTGAGTGCTGTCATAGACTTCTATGGAGGCTTTGGAGATGCTTTGAAGCACCAGGAAAGCAACATGGGGTATCATTTTTGAATGTAAGCAAACACAACATGTGAACAGGACTATAAGGTAACCACTTTATTCAGTGGCAGGGGCTTAGTCTTTCATTCAGGGTGCTTCAATAAAAAGAGTGTCCGAAGCCACATTCAGAAGCAAGCGTAGGCAAGCCCTAACAGATGCTGATGGCTCCTGATTCCCCCATGGGCACAAACCTTCCCCTTATTACTGTCTACTTACAGAGGAGGAGGGAAAACAAGAGATTGTTGTAGTGAATGAACAAGGACAATCTGGGACTCTTTTCTGGATATAGTGTATATTATTCACCTGTGCTGATCTCTGGAGGATTTTCCTTCTCCTTACACGAACCATCTTTCCTTGGATTCGTCTCCTCCTCTTCCTCCTCTTTCATTTCAACTTTCACAACAATCAGGCCGTCGCTCTGGAGAAGACATAAAGCACACCACATATACCTCTGCAAACAGGTCTGATTTACAAGTCAAGATTGAAGTGTACTCAAGACACGTTCCCAGCGTAGAATCGATTCTTATGTTTTTGAAATCTGCAACTTAATTTACCTGATAGTCCCCCGTGATCTTCTGATCTTGCTGAGGGATCTCCTGATGTTCCTGTGTGGAATCCCGGGAATACAGAGGACTTGGACCTCTCTCTGGTGGGTTCCAATTACTGGATCCATCTGTAGGAAACACACACAATGACTAAATACATTTTTTCTATGTATTTATATCAGAGGATCTGTCTATCTAGGTGGATCCTTAATACTCTTCTCTCCTGAAATGAAAGTCTCCTCTTACCCGGTGATAAGCGGGATGGCCAGTTCTCCATCATGCTAAGTTCAGTCTTGAAAAACCATTGGGCTCTGATCAAAATATATAAAAAAAAAAAATCTAATTACAATGGATGTATGCCATTTCTTTTTCCCTAGAGAACAGGACCAAGGAGTTGAACCATCATCAGTTTTCCTATTCTAAAGAGGGGTTGGTAGACCAAAGTAGATATCTCCAGGGCATCAGCTCTTCCACAGTAATGCTAAGGTGTTCCTGGGCTAAAGAGAAGCCACATCTCCACCAAAATGTCCTGGTTTGCCATTGGGGCTGTTCCTAGTTGGATTCACCTGGCCTGACTATTACTCTATGGGTTTTTGAAGGCAGCTGCAGGTATCACCCCAGTACAACCCCTTGAAGTAATATCGGTAAAATCAGTATGTCTTGTGACTGATACCGATGCTTCAAAAAAAGTCAATATTGGCCGCACCGATAATCAGTCGACCCCTAACAGATACCCCCCAAATGACCTCTTTTTGGAAAGTAGACAGTCCAAGGTATTTAGTAAGAGGCATGGCGAGTTTTTTGAAGTTGTCATTTTTTTTGTCACAATGTTTTGGAAAATGGAGAAATTTAAAAAAATTAAATTGTTCATTTACATTTTTTTTTTCTTCTTACATACTGTCACCAGTGCAGCATAGCGTCATCATATAACTGGTGTGGCGGCCATCAGGGACACTGACTGTTGACAGTACGTAAAAAAAATAAAAAACAAAAAAAATACTTTTTTTAATTTCTCCATTTTCCAAAACATTGTGACAATTTTTTTTTTAAATGTAATGTTTTTTTTTTTTACATTTTTTTACGATTTTTTTTTTCCTTTTTTTTTTATTTTACATACGGTGACCAGAGTAAGGACAGGTGGTCAGGGAAGAACTTCCCAGTGGAGCTACAGATAGAAATAAAAACCTCTTCTTAACTCTGGAGCTGGAGTTACACTTTAAGGCCCCACTGAGCTTTCTATTTAAATCAGCTAAGCACACTGCTGGTGCAATGAAACAAAAGGTCTTTAAAAGCCTAACAATTGGTTTTCTTTAGACATCAGCCACAGCCCATGTAGAGAAGCCTGCGGCCTGCCAAAAGCTGGCGAGAAGTGACTCTCTGTGTGGAAGCAGTGGTCTCTCTGCAGAGGTCTGACACACCCCCTGATGAGTCAAGCTTCCTTCCCACTGATTCTAGATATGACTCAGCAGGGGTGTTTGACCCATTTGGGGAGGCCACCACTTCCACATAGAAAGTAAGTGTCCTTCTCTACAGTACGCTGGTAGGTCACAGGCTTTTCTACTCATGCCCCTTGCTGCGTCAGCAAAGCTCAAGCTCCCCAGTGATTGGACAGTTCTTGCACTGACTCTGCACTGGGTTGACATCTTTAGAGAGGCTACTGCTTCTTTAGTAGTAGCAGTGGTCCTTCTCCACAGAACGTTGGCAGGGCACAGGCTTTTCTACTCATGCCTCCTGCTGCGTCAGTGAAGCTCATGCTCCCAACTGATTGGACAGTTCTTGTTCTGACTCTGCAGAGAGGGAGAGGGGTTTGACCTCTTGAGAGAAGCCACTGCTTCCACACAAAGAACAAGTATCCTTCTCCACAGCTTTCTGGCAGGGCACAGGCTTTTCTACTCATGCCTCCTGCTGAGTCAGTGAAGCTCATGCTCCCAACTGATTGGACAGTTCTTGTTCTGACTCTGCAGAGAGGGAGAGGGGTTTGACCTCTTGAGAGAAGCCACTGCTTCCACACAAAGAACAAGTATCCTTCTCCACAGCTTTCTGGCAGGGCACAGGCTTTTCTACTCATGCCTTCTACTGAGTCAGTGAAGCTCACACTCCCAACTGATTGGACAGTTCTAGCTCTGACTCTGCAGAGGGTGGGGGAGGGGGGGGTTTGACCTCTTTAGAGAGACCACTGTTTCCACACAAAGAACAAATGTCCTTCTCCACAGTTTGTTGGCAGGGCACACGCTTGCCAAGTCAGTGAAGCTCAACTCCCCACTGATTGGGCAGTTCTGGCTCTGACTCTACGGGGAGGTTGACCTCTGTAGAGAAGCCACTGCTTCCATACAGAGAGCAAGGGTCCTTCTTCACAGCATGCTGGCAGGGCACAGGCTTTTCTACTCATGCCCCCTATTCAGTCAGTGGAGCTCAAGCTCCCAACTGATTGGACAGTTCTAGCGCTGACTCTGTAGAAGGGGAGGGGGGGTTGACCTCTTTAGAGATACCACTGCTTTCACATAGAGAACAAGTGTCCTTCTCCACAAGTTGCTGGCAGGGCACAGGTTTTTATACTCTGGCCGCTCAACTGCGTCAACAAAGCTCAAGTCTCCTACTGATTGGACAGTTTGATTCTGCAGGGGGTTGACCTCTTTAGAAACACCACTGCTTCCACATAGAGAACAAGTGTCCTTCTCCGCAGCTTGCTGGCAGGGCACAGGCTTTTCTACTCCAGCCCCCTGCCGCGTCACCAAAGCTCAAGTCCCCTACTGATTGGGCAGTTTGACTCTGCAGGGGGTTGACCTCTTTAGAGAGGCCACTGCTTCCACATAGAGAACAAGTGTCCTTCTCTACAGCTTGCTGCCAGGGCACAGGCTTTTTCTACTAGGGCTGTGGCTGCTTTGAACACATTTTATGTTGATGCAACTGGTATGTATTTAGCTGGTGCTATGCTTCTGCGGGCAGCCCCTTTTGCCCAAGCTGGACCCAGGGAAGACTGCAAAATAGGGGTGTTCGCCTACAGAAAGAGGGGCTGCCCCCCTGTCACAGCCATGAGTCGTCGGCATCCCCGGGCCAGTCGTTCCTGGGACCAGGCAAATGCCAATGATGGACTTTTCCCCTGGGATCACTCTAGCGTCCCCTGCAGGTCCCCCTCATTACAGCAATATGGCTGGAAGCCTTAACGAAGCAATCCGTCAGCAAGGTGATTGAAGCCGTACAACCGACCGCCAGAAATGGTCACCTGGAGAGCATGAATGAGGCTGAAAATGTAAACACAGTCAGATAGGAAATACAAAGAGGTATATATATCTATATATATAGATATCTATCTATATATATAGATATATATATAATACTACTGTCATCATCATAAAAAGATCTTATTACCTTCTCTTCTCTATATAGACAGCTTGGTACTGGAGCAGACAGAATACCCCCACCAGGAGGATTCTGGGATTTACACAGCATCTTCCTTCCTCCCTCTGACTGGGCTACAACAAAATGGCGCCCCACAGAGTCGAGGAGTCCTTCCCTTCTCGCTTGGATTACTTTTGAAATTCAATTCGACTGAACGTCAGAGGAGAGACAGTCACATTCCCTTCGCCGTGTGTGTGGTATTGGTTTGTCTTCGCTCTGCTAAAGCAGACTGCGCTTTGGGGGAAAAACAACAACTTCCGGTCTACAAGAAAATGGCCGCTAAGCTTCAGGATTCCTGCCTCAGTGTGATCCTGGCGGCCATTTTGTTGTAGCTCAGCGATGAGAGCTCTGGAGTGTGTTGTATTTGTAGCTGGGGAGTGTATATCCAGTGAGGAGGAGGTAATAATGTCTTCTTATAATCTTATTATGAGATATGGTGGAGGAGGGGGAGGTATGTGAGATGAAGGAGGGGTCATGGGACTTTGTAATTGGGTCACTTGGTTCTGCAGGAGAAGCTGGCACTGCAGTGGGGCAAAGGTATCGGAGAGGACGAGAAGCTGTTGCTGGAGCGTCTAAAATTTTAGGGTATAGAACAGTTGACAACAAAAAAAGTCAAGAACGCGTGTGGATTTTAGAAACAGTGATGTCGGCGGCTCCCTGTAAGGTGATATAGCTCTATAATTTATCAAGTGAGGACAGGTACACTTTAAAGTGATCCTGTCTGGTCCCCTGCTTGGTTTCTTCCTCCAACCGTTACATAACCACAGGACTCAGAAGTGACGTAGGGTTTGGAGGAAGGAACCATGGCACGCAGCAGGGTATGTAGGACTGAGGTAGGAGGAAGAAACCATGGCACGTGGTGGGGGACGGAGGACTCAGGTTGGAGGAAGGAACCATGGCACGTGGTGAGGGACGCAGGACTCAGCAGTGACATAGGGGTCAGAGAAAGCAACCATGGCATGTGGCGGTAGACGCAGAACTCAGGTTGGAAGAAGGAACTATGGCACGTGACAGGGGACGCAGGACTCAGCAATGACATACGGGTCAGAAAAAGGAACCATGGCACCTGGCGGGGAGGACACAGGACTCAGGTTGGAGGAAGGAACCATGGCACATGATGGGGACGCAGGACTCAGGTTTGCGGAAGGAACCATGGCAAGTGGTGGGGGACACAGGACTCAGCAGTGACATAGGGGTCAGAGGAAGGAACCATGCCAGGGGACGCAGGACTCAGGTTGGAGGGTGGAACCATGGCACGTGACAGGGGACGCAGGACTCAGCAATGACATCGGAAGGAGGAACCATGGTACATTGTTGGGGGATGCAGGACTCAGGTTGGAGGAAGTTTACATGGCACATGAAGGGGGATGCAGGACTCCGTTGTGATGTAGGGGTTGGAAGAAGGAAGCATTGCATGTGGCAGGGGGTCCAGGACTCGGCAGTGACATAGGGTTCGGAGGAGGGAATCATGGCACATGGTGGGGGACACAGGACTCAGCAGTGAAGTAGGTGTTGGTAGATGGCATGCGGTAAGGGGACACAGGAGTGAAGTAAGGGTCAGAAGAAGGAACCATGGTACACAGTGGGGGACACAGGACTCTGCAGTGAAGTAAGGGTCAGGGGAATGAACCATGGCACATGGCGGGGGACGCAGGACTCAGGTTGGAGGAAGGAACCATGGCACGTGACAGGGAACACAGGACTCAGCAGTGACGTAAGAATCAGAGGGTGGAACCATGGCGCGTGGCAGGGAACACAGGACTAAACAGTGACATCTGGTACGGGGGGATGGAACTGTGGCAGGTGGCAGGTTATGCTGGACTCGGCAGTGACATGCGGGTGGAAGGTGGAACCATAGTACACCGCGGGGGGGCACAAGACTCAGCAGTGACTATTGCAAGAAAAGGGAGTTATTGGGTGGGGGGTGGGGGGGCGCGGTTGGAGCAGTTGGGTATCTTATGCTGTGACAGGTCCACATTAAATCAGTCCGCTTTCTATCTTCTCTTTAGGTGTGGAGGAATCCAGAATCTCATTGGATTCAGTCCACCATCTTTTTATTGGGAACTCCGGCCAAAGAAGGACATCATTGTTAGAAATGTGGAGGACCCAAGAGGGAACTCCGACCGGAGAACTGGATCAGAAAGACAAATGTCTGACACCCCAGGAGACACGACATATAAGGGGTACATCTGGAACTAAGGAGGAGCCCTGCTCACCTGGAGGCCCTCACCCCCACCCTGACTTCTTTACACTCACAGATCATAAGCAGCCTCCATCTATGCATATTAAGGAGGAACCCTGTTTAGGTGAGGAACATCTCCCCCATCCTGACATCTCCACCTCCACCAATCATGCACAGCCTTCACCAATGAATATTAAGAAGGAACCCCTCCTACATGAAGAACACTCCCTCCCCTATGGTGACATTTGCCTCAGAACAGACAATCTGCAATATGTAACTATTTGTGTTAAGGATGAATCTTATGAGGAAGATCTCCAGCACCTTGACTGTCCTCCTCCCCCATCACAGTCTATATCCACGTGCATTAAGGAGGAACCCCTCTCATGTGAAGACCATCTCCCCCATCCTGGCCTCTCCACATGTCAAACACAACATCTTCCTACCCCAATTAAGGAGGAACCCCTCTTATGCGAGGACCATCTCCCCCATCCTGACCTCACTACATGTCATACAAAACGTCTTCTTACCCCAATCAAGGAGGAACCCTTCTTATGTGAAGACCATCTCCCCCATTTTGACCCTTCTACACATCAAATACAACATCTTCCTATCCCAATTAAGGAGGAACCCTTCTTATGTGAGGACCATCTCCCCCATTCTGACCTCTCTACACATCATACACAACCTCTTCCTACCCCAATCAAGGAGGAACCCCTCTTATGTGAGGATCATCTCCCCCATCCTGACCTCTCTACACATCATACACAACCTCTTCCTACCCCAATCAAGGAGGAACCCCTCTTATGTGAAGGCCATCTCCCCCATCCTGACCTCTCCACACATCATCCATCTGCTCATATTAAGGAGGAACCCCTCTCAAATGAAAAAGAACAATCCCCTGCACATGCTGACGACCTGCAATATGTAACTGTTTGTGTTAGGGAAGAATCTGTTGAGGAAGAACTCTGTCACCCTGGCTGTCCACCCATCACACAGTCTATAACCACATACATTAAGGAGGAAACCATCTCATGTGAAAAGTATCTGTCAAATTCCAACATCAGTGCTAAAAAGAAACAGATGCAGAATGTTCTGCCACCTAAACGTCACCAGCTGCCGTCTACAAACAAGGCAGGAGGTCCTGACGGGGAGCCACGTTTGGCTCTTGGTGGACAATCTCCCAATCTCACTAAAGGGCAGAATGGTCGTGTGACCACAAAGAAACAATTGGAATGTACGGAGTGTGGGAAAGTTTTCCAGAGGAAGTACCAACTGGTCGAGCACCAGAGGCGGCACTCGGGGGAGCGACCTTACCAGTGCGCCGAGTGTGGCAAAGGCTTCGTCAGGAGGAGCCATCTTCAGACGCACTTTAAGAACCATTCTGGGGAGAAGCCTTTCCAGTGCCCTGAGTGCGATAAGCAATTTATCCAGAACTCCGAACTCTCCGCCCATTTACGAAGGCACCGGGGAGAGAGGCCATTCCCTTGTCCAGAGTGTGGGAAGTGCTTTGCCGCCAACTCCCACCTCGTCACGCACTCACGGACCCACACAGGCGAGAAGCCGTTCAGGTGCTCAGAGTGCGGGGCCTGCTTCCGAACCAATGGGCACCTCAGCCAGCACAGGAGGATCCACGCTGGAGACAAACCCTTCAAGTGCTCTGAGTGTGGGAAAGGCTTCCTGTGGAAAGGGCAGCTTGATATCCATCAGAGGAGCCACACGGGAGACAGGCCTTATGAGTGCCCCGACTGTGGGAAACGCTTTGCCGCCAAGTACAAACTGGACGCCCATCAACGATCGCACACCGACGAGGCGCTGAGGTGCGCCCACTGTGGGAAGGCCTGTCGGGATAAGGAGACCTTGATTGTCCACGAGCGAGTCCACACAGGGGAGAAGCCCTTCGGATGCCCAGAGTGCGAGAAGTGCTTTTCCAGCAACGCACTCCTGATGTTACACCAAAGGGTTCACACCGGAGAGAAACCTTATCAGTGCCCCGAATGTGGCAGGAATTTTGCCCAGAACGCCACTTTACGTCGCCATCTTGCTGTACACCGAAGGAAAACGCAGGAACTGAATTCTGTGCAGATTTTATCTTCCTGATGAAGCGGATTGTCTGATCGCCAATAATTCATCTGGTCCAACATGCAATGCCTTGAAAAAGTATTCATACCCCTTGAAGTTTTCCACATTTTGTAAATAAATTACACATTGGTGGACTAATATACTAATTAGGTGACTTCTGAAGGCTATTGGTTCCACTGGATTTTAGTTAGGACTGAATACAAATGCACGCCACGCTTTTCAGGTATTTTTTGGTAAAAAACGTTGAAAACCATTTATCATTTTCCTTCCACTTCACAATTATGTGCCACTTTGTGTTGGTCTATCACATAAAATCCCAATAAAATACATTTAAGTTTTTGGTGGTAACATGACAAAATGTGGAAAATTTCAAGGGGTGTGAATACTTTTTCAAAGCACTGTAGAGCTTACACAAGGATTAGTCCTAATGCACCTGCAGGCAAAGGGGGAGCCATGGAAAACATGAGTATCTGGGGACCCAATCAAGCGGAATTTTGCCTCAGATGGGCCTAGTGACATATTAAGGGAGGATATGATGACCTATAAATGGCCCATACAGAACACCCAGAGGAAATTTGTCTGAAAGCTACGCCCAAGAAAAGGGCAAGGGTTAATCACGAGAATTTTATATACTTTTTGTAATAAAAGATACTGCTTTTAAACCTTTATAAACTGTTGTAATGTCTATGGTGGTGCCATGAAAGTCTGTATTGCCTCAATTATTTTCATATACATAGTCATTTTGGGATGTAGGTACCTCTTATCACTGTATAACTTCTAACCCATTTGCCTATGGCCTCTTTCCCTATTGGTGTGGGAATCGGTGATCCGGTAAGTAAACATGGGCCACCAAGAAGGGGTATTTAATTTTACTGACACTGACCACTAATGAGGGGGGTTCCTATTGCTCCCACAAATATCAATGCTGAGTGTTATTGTATCCACTACAACAATACTAGGGGTTATTTGTTCACTGACACCAATGCTGGGGGTTATGATTTTGTCAACTGACACCAATACTGGGGTTAATATTGCTCTCAATAACACCAGTATTGGGGGTTGTTATTGTTTCCACTGACATCAATGCTGGGGTTATTATGTGCACTGGCACTAATGCTGGGAGTTATTGCTTTCACTGACACCAATGCTTAGGGTTGTTATTGCATCCACTGACACCAGTGCTAGAGGGTATTATTACTGACACTAATGTGGAGGGGGTTATTATGGCTTCCACTGACTGGTTATTATTAATGACACAGATGATGGAGGTTATTTTTACCAACACCAATGCTGTTCATTACTTTTGTATCAACTGACACCAATGCTGAGGGTTATTATTGCTGACACCAATGCTGAGGGTTATTATTGCTGACACCAATGCTGGGGGTTATTATTGCTGACACCAATGCTGAGGGTTATTATTGCGTCAAATGACCCCCAATGCTGGGGGTTATTATTACTGACACCAATGCTGGGGGTTATTATTGCTGACACCAATGCTGGGGGTTATTATTGCTGACACCAATGCTGGAGGTTATTATTGCGTAAAATTACACCAATGCTGGGGGTTATTATTACTGACACCAATGCTGGAGGTTATTATTGCGTAAAATTACACCAATGCTGGGGGTTATTATTGCTGACCCCAATGCTGGAGGTTATCATTGCTGACCCCAATGCTGGAGGTTATTATTGCTGACCCCAATGCTGGAGGCTATTATTGCTGACCCCAATGCTGGAGGCTATTATTGCTGACCCCAATGCTGGAGGTTATTATTGCTGACCCCAATGCTGGAGGTTATTATTGCTGACCCCAATGCTGGAGGCTATTATTGCTGACCCCAATGCTGGGGGTTATTATTGCTGACCCCAATGCTGAGGGTTATTATTGCTGACACCAATGTTGGGGGTTATTATTGCGTCAAATGGCATCAATGCTGGAAGTTATTATTGCTGACCCCAATGCTGGGGGTTATTATTGCTGACCCCAATGCTGGGGGTTATTATTGCTGACCCCATTGCTTGGGGGTTAATATTTTACTCCCACTTTCTCTACAGTGTAGCCCAAGACCCTTATATGTCTAAAACATAGCAAAGGGGGAAGAGTGCCACACTACATGCCATATGCAGTCAGTCATCACCCATTTTACTGACCACAATTACTTTTTGGCCATGCCCACAAGATTTCAGCAGGATTAGATTGGGACTACATTCCAAAACCAATTTCCATCTGTAGCGTCTTCAGAAGGGGCTTGGAAATTATAGTTGACCCAGGACTGGCTAATTTTTACAAGCATCAGCCAGTCAGCTGTATCTGGGGACAGATGGGCTCTTTCTTCCGTAACGAAGCCCCCCACTTGGTTCACACAAGGTTATTCAGCCTGAACCTCCATCTACTAGGACTCAGTGATGGTGAACCTTGGCACCCCAGATGTTTTGGAACTACATTTCCCATGATTCTCACGCACTCTGCAGTGTAGGTGAGCATCATGGGAAATGTAGTTACAAAACATCTAGGGGTGCCAAGGTTCACCATCACTGTACTAGGTGATGGGTGCCACCTACTCCGGTAGTGCCGTGCAGCCAGATTACTTGGTATAGATCACTTGTCCACATCATGGAAGGAGACCCTCCACACTACATAGGGTCTTTGTGGAAGACGCACTACAGACAGGTCTGAGCCCCGAGGTCTTTGCTTCTGATACTGTCAACAACAATGCTTTTATTCTGCCAGTTTGGTGGAATGCATACTGCTAGGTACGCTCTCTCATGCCAGAGACCGATTATCCTTTTCAAGTAGACTCATGTTGCAACTGACAAATATACACAAGGTTTGGTGTATGACCTCTATTATGTGGCTTTACTTAAAGCAGAGATCCACCCAAAAATGGAACTTCCGCTTTTCCGGTTCCTTCCCCCCTCCAGTGTCACTTCTGGCACCTTTAAGGGGGGAGGGGGAGCAGATACCTGTCTAATACAGGTATTTTGCTCCCACTTCCGGGCATAGATACCCGAGCCACCTGCGGGTATCTACACCACTCCCCCCCCCCCCCCCCCGCTGTCTTCTGGGAGACACATGGGTCCCAGAAAACAGATGGGACCAGTGGAGCACCGCGAGTCGCGCATGTGCAGTAGTGAACCAGGAAGTGAAGCCACAAGGCTTCACTTCTTGATTCCCTTACCGAGGATGGCGGCGGCAGCTCCCGACAGCCGAGGGACAGATCGGCTTCGGGTGCCGACGTCGCGGTCGCCCTGGACAGGTAATGTCCATATTTTAAAAGTCAGCAGCTGCAGTATTTGTAGCTGCTGACTTGAAAAAAAGGAAAAAAGCGGAACATCCACTTTAATAAAGACTATGCAAAAAAAAAAAAAGGACGACACCTAACATTTCCGTTTCTCAGTGGGCGAGAATATTTGGGGATACAGGCTCTTTAACCACTTGCCTACCAGGCCAATTCTGACACTTTTCTCCTACATGCAAAAATCATTTTTATTTTTTGCTAGAAAATTACTCAGAACCTCCAAACATTATATGTGTTTTTTTAAGCAGAGACCCTAGAGAATAAAATGGTGGTCATTGCAACTATTTATCTCGCACAGTATTTGTGCAGCAATTTTTCAACCACGTTTTTTTTTTGGGGGGGGCAGTTTCATGCATTAAAAAAAAAAAAACAGTAAAGTAAGCACATTTTTTTCACATAATGTGAAAGTTGATGTTACGCAGAGTAAATAGATACCTAACATGTCACGCTTTAAAATTGCGCACACCCGTGGAATGACGCCCAACTTCGGTACTTAGAAATGCCCAAAGGCGACGCTTTAAACATCTTTTACAGGTTACCCGTTTAGGGTTACAGAGGAGGTCTAGTGCTAGAAGTATTGCTCTCGCTCTAAGGTTTGCGGCGATACCTCACATGTGTAATTTGAATCCCATTTACATATGTGGGCGCGATTTACGTATGCATTCGCTTCTGCGCGCGGGGACGGGGGCACTTTCGTTTTTCCTTTTTGTTTATTTTACTTTTATTTTTCTATTTTGACATCTAGCACTAGAATTATTGCTCTCGCTCTAACGTTTGCCAGGATACCTCACATGTGTGGGTCTGAACTCCATTTACATATGTGGGCGCGACCTACGTATGCGTTCGCTTCTGTGCGCAGGGACGGGGACGCTTAAAAAAATGTTTTCATTGTTTATTTGACTTTTATTTTTCTATTTTGACGCTTTCTTTTTTAAATTTTTGTTTTTTTATCACTTTTATTCCTATTACAAGGAACGTAAACATCCCTTGTAATAGGAATAGGGCATGAAAGATCCTCTTTACAGTGAGATCTGGGGTCCATAAGTGCCCACATCTCGTCTTTAGGCTGGGAAGCCTGAAATAAAAAAACAAAACAATAATGATCTCGACTTCCCGGCCGAGGCAGCGGCATATTTTCAAATGCAGAGGCTCCGAAAAGGTCATAGCGACTTCCGGGGACCATCTGGCCCACCGGTTTCTGTATGATCAACTTCTGGCGCCGGCCGACTCCTTCTTTGGCTTGCCGAATGCACAGGCGAGCCAGTAAAAGCACCACAGGGCAGCCACTATGATTGTTTTTACGGTGCAGGGAATCGCAGGCAGTAAAAGAAGATATCAATGATGCCTGTAACTGAACCTGCACAAACAACAAAAAGAAGGGCGCAAACACCTAGTGCATTTTCCCAAGCACTTTATTAGAGGATCAAAGATACAAGTTATACTCCCAAAACCAGTGTGAATCATAGCGTTGTATAAAACCCAGGAACCATCATAGAACTCCTCAGGTTCAAGAGGATAATAGTACCAGGCTGACATGTTTCGGGGAACATGCCCCCTTTATCAGAGTTTTGCTCTGATGAAGGGGGCATATCCTCTGAAACTCGTCAGCCTGTTACCATCATCATTTTGAACCCGAGGAGTTTTACGATGGGCTTGCTTTTGGTTCCTGGGTTTTATACAACACTATGATTGGTTTTGTGAGTATAGCTTTGATCCTCTATTAAAGTGCTTGGAAAACTGCACTAGGCACCTTTTGTTCTTTTTGTTGTTTGTGCAGTCACAAGATATCCCAGTCTTCAGAGGACTTACAATGCATTGATCATCCAGTCTGTGTTGCACAGTGGTCATCGTCATCATCAGAAGTACTGTGCCCGGCTTCTTTAGGAACTCTTAGCGCTATGGTGTCAAGTCTTTATAAAGCTGACCTATGGAACAAGACAACATCCAGGGAAATTTGGAAAGATTGGACATACAGAAGTATTCATACCCCTTGAAATTTTCCACATTTTGTCATGTTACAAACAAAAATGTAATAGACCAACACAAAGTGGCACATAATTGTGAAGTGGAAAGAAAATGATAAATGGTTTTCAATTTTTTTTACAAATAAATATGTGAAAAGTGTGGGGTGGATTTGTATTCAGCCCCCTTTACTCTGATACCCCTAACTAAAATCTAGTGGAACCAATTGCGTGTGTAATTTAATCTCAGTATAAATACAGCTGTTCTGTGAAGCCCTCAAAGGTTTGTTAGAAAACCTTAGTGAAACAGCATCATGAAGGCCAGGGAACACACCAGACAGGTCAGGGATAAAGTTGTGGAGAAGTTTAAAGCAGGGTTAGGTTATAAAAAAATATCCCAAGCTTTGAACATCTCACAGAGCTCTGTTCAATCCATCATCTGAAGATGTAGAGTATGGTACAACTGCAAACCTACCAAGACACGGCCGTCCACCTAAACTGACAGGCCGGGCAAGGAGAGCATTAATCAGAGAAGCAGCCAAGAGGTCCATGGTAACTCTGGAGGAACTGCAGAGATCCACAGCTCAGGTGGGAGAATCTGTCCACAGGATAACTATTAGTCGTGTTCTCCACAAATCTGCTCTTTATGAAACAGTGACAAGAAGAAAGACATTGTTGAAAGAAAGTCATAAGAAGTCCTGTTTGCAGTTTGTGAGAAGCCATGTGGAGGACGCAGCAAACATGTGGAAGAAGGTGCTCTGGTCAGATGAGACCAAAATTGAACTTTTTTGCCTAAAAGCAAAACGCTATTGCCCATGGTCGGATTTTCCGATGGAAAATGTCCGATCGGAGCGTGTTGTCGGAAATTCCGACCGTGTGTGGGCTCCATCGGACATTTTCCATCGGATTTTCCGACACACAAAGTTGGAGAGCAGGAGATAAAATTTTCCGACAACAAAATCTGTTGTCGGAAATTCCGATCGTGTGTACACAAATCCGACGGACAAAGTGCCACGCATGCTCAGAATAAATAAAGAGATGAAAGCTATTGGCCACTGCCCCATTTATAGTCCCGACGTACGTGTTTTACGTCACCGCGTTCAGAACGATCGGATTTTCCGACAACTTTGTGCGACCGTGTGTAAACAAAACAAGTTTGAGCCAACATCCGTCAGAAAAAATCCTAGGATTTTGTTGTCGGAATGTCCGAACAAAGTTCGACCGTGTGTACGCCCTATATGTGTGGCAGAAAACGAACACCGCACATCACCCTGAACACACCATCCCCACCGTGAAACACGGTGGTGGCAGCATCATGTTGTGGGGATGATTTTCTTCAGCAGGGACAGAGAAGCTGGTCAGAGTTGATAGGAGGATGGATGAAGCCAAATACAGGGCAATCTTAGAAGAAAACCTGTTAGAGTCTGCAAAAGACGATAGTGGGGAGGAGGTTCACCTTCCAGCAGGACAACGACCCTAAACCTACAACCAGAGCTACAATGGAATGGTTTAGATCAAAGCATATTCATGTGTTAGAATGGCCCAGTCAAAGTCCAGACTTAAATCCAATTTCGAAGCTATTTTGCAAAGATGTGCAAAGCTGGTAGAGACATCTCCAAAAAGACTTGCAGCTGTAATTACAGTGAAAGGTGTTTCTATACAAAGTATTGACTCTGGGGGGCTGAATACAAATGTACACCACACTTTTCACATATTTATTTGTAAAAAAAATGTGAAAACCATTTATCATTTTCCTTCCACTTCACAATTATGTGCCACTTTGTGTTGGTCCATCACAGAAAATCCCCAAAAAATACATTTACATGAGTTCAATCCAATGGAGAAGGTTCTATTGTGAATATTTGTGTTTTTCTATTCCAAAAAAGGCATCTAAGGCCCCTTTCTCACTGCCGCAACTTGAAAGTCGTGCAATTTTACCGCAATTTCGGGGAATGCCTGTGTAAACTAGAGGTCTATGGACCTCAACTCGCATCAAAGTTGGACCAAAAGTAGTACAGGGACAACTTTGAAGTCGCACAGATATGAATGGCACTCATTGGAAATCATGGGGTCCCAAGTCGCACAAGTGTGAAAGGGGCCTTAGGAAAAGAAACTGGCTAGGATAAAAGTAAGAGGCAGATGTTCCCCTTGAAAACATAGGAATCCTCCCTCTATGGGGGAAGCGCCCGTGTGAATGAGCCCTATTCAAAAGATATAACAAAACCCTTTCCAAGGGTGTTATCTCAAGGATACAAACAAATGTTTTGCATGTTATCTCAAAGAGTCTAACTAGCCCAGTTCAACAACTACAACACGCTCTACCGCATATTACCTAGGAGACTGGAGACGGGCGCTCTGGCCCAAATGTCGTTGAAGTGTAGCAATAATCCTCGGATACAATGAATCCGGCTACTCTGTAACATCCATTGTGGCAATTCTTTATTGGCTAGCAATGTGGTATGTGTCAGCACCATATAAATGTAGAATAACAATAGTGTGTGTGTGTGGGGGCATTAGAGTGTAAGCTCCTCTGTTGAGGACACTGATAGAACCTGCTCTGTGTAGCACTACAGAACATTTCAGAGCTATACTCTCACTGGCCACTTTATTAGGTCCACCTTGCTAGTACTGGGTTGGACCCCCTTTTGCCTTCATTGTTGGTGGCAACACAAGGTGTTGGAAACGTCCCTCAGAGATTTTGGTCCATAGTGATTTGTCTGCTGCATATCCATGATGCAAATCCCCGTTCCACCACGTCCCAAAGTTGTTCTATTGGATGAGATCTGGTGAGTGAAGAGGCCATTGGAGTACAGGGACCTCATTGTCCAGGGTGCTCTATTGGATGAGATCTGGTGAGTGTGGAGACCATTGGAGTACAGTGACCTCATTGTCCAGGGTGCTCTATTGGATGAGATCTGGTGAGTGTGGAGACCATTGGAGTACAGTGACCTCATTGTCCAGGGTGCTCTATTGGATGAGATCTGGTGAGTGTGGAGACCATTGGAGTACAGGGACCTCATTGTCCAGTGGTGAGATGATTGGAGCTTTGTGACATGGTGCATTATCCTGCTGGAAGGAGCCATCAGAAGATGGGGACGCTGTAGTCATAAAGGGATGGACATGGTCAGCAACAATACTCAGGTAGGCCGTGGTGTTTACACCATGCTCAATTGGTACTTTAACCCCTTCCCATTGACCGTACACATATATGCGGCCTCACCTTTAAGGGGTTATACGGGGTGATGCCTGCAGCTGCAGGTATCATCCCGGTACCATTTTTTAGAGCAGACGGTCGGTTCTTTAGGGATAGCAACCGATGTGGCTAAAAGCGGCTTGGCTGTTATTCTGGAGGAGCGAGAGGGGACGTCCCACCGGGAGACCCGAGACATGATCTGGCACTTCTGCCGGCTAAAGTAAGACTGGAAGGAAGCCGGAAACTACTTCTTTCCAGTCTTCTTTCTGTAAACACGGAAGCGGCGTCACAACGTCACTTCTGGTTTACAATGGCGCCATTAAAAAAAAAAAAGAAGACAGTATTCAGAATCGCCGTTTTTGGCGATCTGAATACTTTGAAGTGTAAAGGAGGGATGGGGGGTCTTTTAGACCCCCCATCCCTCCATAAAGAGTACCTGACACCACCTATTACTGTCACAAAGGATGTTTACATTCCTTGTGACAGCAATAAAAGTGATTAACATTTTTTTTTTTTAAGTGACAATGTAAAAAAACTTAAAATAAATAATTTTAAAGCGCCCCCATCCCCGCGAGCTTGCGCATTAAAGAAAAAGAACACGTAAGGTCGTGCCCGCATATGTAAACGGAGTTCAAATCACACATGTGAGATATCACCACGATCAACAGCATGAGAGCAATAATTTTAGCCCTAGACCTCCTCTGTAACTCTAACCTGGTAACCGCAATTTTTTTTTTTTTTTTAAACTGCCGCCTATGGAGATTTTTAGGTACCGTAGTTTGTCGCCTTTCCACATGTGGGCGCAATTTCAAAGCATGAAATGTTGGATATCTATTTACTCGGCGTAACATCATCTTTCACATTATACAAAAAAAATATTTGGGCTAACATTACTGTTTTTTTTTTTTTTTTTTTTTTTTTTATTCATGAAAGTCTTTTTTCCTAAAAAAAAAAATTGCGTTTGAAAGACCGCTGCGCAAATACAGTGTGACATAAAATATTGCAACAATTGTCATGTTATTCTCTAGATTCTCTGCTAAAATATATTATATATATATATATATATATATATATAATATAATATATGTTTGGGGGTTCTAAGTAATTTTCTAGCAAAAAAAAAATACGGATTTTAACTTGCAAGCAACAAATGTCATAAAATAGGCTGTCATGAAAGGGTTAAATTCATGAAACTGTTTTTTTTCCAAAAATCAACACGTTTTAAAAAAATAAATAAATTGCTGCGCAAATACCATGTGACATAAAAAGTTGCAACGACGGCCATTTTATGCCCTCTGCTAAATAAACATATATGAATGTTTGGGGGTTCTGAGTAATTTTCTAGAAAAAAAAAAAAAAAAAAAGGGATGATGATTTTTGCATGTAAGAGCAAAGTGCCAGAATTGGCCCAGATGGGAAATGGTTAAATAAAACTCACCTCCCAGTTCAAATGCATTGACAACGCAGCAAGAACACACCATTAACACGTGTTACTTTTATTGGTGCGGTTTTGAGTCAAATGACCTATGAAAAAAACACTATAAGCACAGTAAAATCGGCCCCAAATTACCATGAATTTGCGTTTAAAACGAGGTGCGTTTTCAGTGCCATTATTGGCACCTTTTCTCTTATCTGCATTCCGATAACACCATTTTCAGCCGAAATGTTTCTGGGGGGGTAGGGGCGAAATTTCGGTGCATCTCTAAGGCCCCTTTCACACGGCTGCGACTTGAAAGTTGCGCGGTTTTTGCCACGACTTCAGGGAATGCCTGTGTAAACTTGAGGTCTATGGACCTCAACTCGCATCAGAGTCAGCCCAAAAGTAGTACAGGGACTACTTTTGAAGTCGGTGCAACTTAAAGTTATCGTTGGGTATACTACTTGTCATGCGAAGCTGATGTCCAAAGTCACAGGAAAAGTTGCACAAGTGTGAAAGGGGCCTAAACTAACGTTATCTACCTTTCCACTGACGGCCCTTTCACACTTGTGCGACTTTGGACATCAGAGTCGCATGACAAGTCGTATACCCAACGATAAACCAGTCAGATCTGTACAACTCCCTGTATTATTTTGGTCCGACTCTGACTCGAGTTGAGTTCCATAGACCTCAAGTTTACACAGGCATTCAACTGAAATCGCGGCAAAATCGCGGCAGTGTGAAAGGGGCCTGACTGCCAAGCAAAGACCAAGAAAATTACTCCACAGCCAAATCAGAAATTGCGATAAGGACAGCCTTCCAGATTGAAAACACCAAGAACTAGAGAGAAAATCAAACTGGGAGACCAGATATAAAAAAAAAGTTTATTGAACCTTTGGACCCCCAGAACCAGAATTTATTCCTGCGGATTATTATGAGTCTTCTGATGCTTCATAAGTGTCCATTTCAGAGTGAAGTTCCGCCCACAATCTGTGCACTGAAAGGGTTTCTCTCCGGTGTGAATCCGGCGATGTTTGTCCAGGTTGGATTTGTGCGAGAAGCTTTTCCCACAGTCCGAGCAGCAGTATGGCTTCTCTCCGGTGTGAACACGTTCGTGCTTCATCAGATTGGCCTTCTGGGTGAAACGTTTCCCGCAGTGTGAGCAAGGGAAAGGCTTCTCCCCGGTGTGCGTCCGGATGTGCTTAACCAGAGTCATTTTGTCCTTGAAGCTTTTGCCACACTCGGTACACGGGAAGGGCCGCTCACCGGTATGACCCTTTCGGTGTTTAATGAGAAATGACATCCGTGTGAAGCTCTTCCCGCACTCCGGGCAAGCGAAGGGGCTCTGGCTGGCGTGCATCCTCTGGTGATCGGCAAGGTAGGAGCGGCGGGCGAACGGTTTACCACACTCGTGGCACAAGAACGGCTTTTCGGCCCCGTGCACCACCTGATGGTCAACAAGACTGGATCGGCGAGTGAATCGCTTGCCGCAGTCGGGGCAGGAAAATGGCTTCTCACCCGTATGAGATCTTTGGTGTTCCGCCAGGATGGATTTGAGCGTAAAGCATTTGCCGCATTCGGAGCAGGAGTACGGACGCTCGCCGGTGTGTATCCGCAGGTGCTCAACCAGAGATGACCTCAAAGTGAACGATTTCCCACACTCTGAACAGGAAAACGGCCTTTCCTGCCGGTGAAACTTTGCATGCTTTACCAGATTGGAACGCTGAGCAAAACACTTCCCGCACTCGGGGCACAAAAACGGCTTTTCCCCTGAATGAGTCCTCTGGTGTATGATGAGACCCGAGTTATAGGCAAAACATTTCCCGCACTCCGAACAGGAGAGGGGCTTTGAGCCCGTGACGTTCCTCAACATATTGTTGACGTTTTGAGGAAGAGAACCCTGATTCTCTGAGTCAGGAAATATTTCTCCGATGTGCGATGGCTCCTCACAATTAGAAGTAGCAACTGGTCCTGGGGGAATATTTGGGATAATAGGACTTTCTCCTTCTTCTGTTAGATCGTCACCTTCTAGCTCATCATCTGAATAGGTTTTAACAACGTTGTATTCATCTGCAAATTATATAAAATAAACTTTTTAATGGGAGAAACGGGAGGGCAAGGACCTGGGAGATGGTGCAGTGTGGAAGACACAGGAGGAGGACCTGGGAGATGGTGAAGTGTGGAGGATAAGGGAGGAGGACCTGGGAGATGGTGCAGTGTGGAGGATAAAGTAGGGGAACAGGGGAGATGGTGAAGTGTGGGGGACCCATGAGGAGAACAGGGGAGATGGTGAAGTGTGGGGGATAAGGGAGGAGGACACGGGAGATGGTGAAGTGTGGGGGATAAGGGAGGAGGACACGGGAGATGGTGAAGTGTGGAGGATAAGGGAGGAGGACCTGGGAGATGGTGAAGTGTGGAGGATAAGGGAGGAGGACCTGGGAGATGGTGAAGTGTGGAGGATAAGGGAGGAGGACATGGGAGATGGTGAAGTGTGGAGGATAAGGGAGGAGGACAGGGGAGATGGTGAAGTGTGGAGGATAAGGGAGGAGGACAGGGGAGATGGTGCAGTGTGGGGGATACAGGAGAAGGGCACGGGAGATGGTGCCGTGTGGGGGACG
Organism: Aquarana catesbeiana; assembly: GCF_042186555.1. Classification (NCBI taxonomy): domain Eukaryota; kingdom Metazoa; phylum Chordata; class Amphibia; order Anura; family Ranidae; genus Aquarana; species Aquarana catesbeiana. Next base: position 288,348,664 of record NC_133331.1, on the reverse strand, counting down.
CGGGAGATGGTGCCGTGTGGGGGACGCGGGAGATGGTGAATTGTATAGGACATGGGAGATGGTGTGGTGTGAAGGAGAGGGGAGATGGAGCAACATAAAGAACATAGCAGATGGAGTTTGAATATTATTAAGTATTTTTTTTTTTACTCACCTGTACTGATCTCTACAAATGTTTCCTCCTCCTTACACGGTTCATCGTACATTAAGTACATCTCATCCTCTTCTTCCTTGACCTCAACTTTAAAAGAAATGACATCTTCTGCCTACAAAGATAATCAAATTTAGAAAAAAAAAATAAATGAAAACCATAAACACACATTATACAGAGCAGAGTGGAGTAACTTTTCTGGAACTCTTCGTGCAACCAACCTGATCTTGGTAATAGATGGTGTGATCTTCCTCTGTAGAATTCCAGGAATACAGAGGACATCTCTCTGGTGGGTTCCCATTACTGGATCCATCTGTAGGAAACACACACATTGACTGAATACATTGTTTCTATGTGTTTATCAGATGATGGGGGATCTAGGTGGACCCTCCGTACTGCTCTCTCCTTTACAATAAAGTCTCTTCTTACCCGGTGATGTGAGGGGCGGCCGGTCTTCCACCATGATGTCCTTGTAGAGATCCTTGTGTCCTTCTATATACTCCCACTCCTCCATGGAGAAATAGACAGTGACATCCTGACACCTTATAGGAACCTGACACACACAATGATACAGTCACCATCCAGACACATCCCTTGTCTGTTACTGGATAATGTCCCAGAATTCCCGGCACCGCTCACCTCTCCTGTCAGCAGCTCAATGATCTTCTGGGTGACTTCTACTATCTTCTTATTGTTTCCTTCAGATGTCAGGGAGGGAGGTGGAGGGACTGTAATGGTTACCTGGCCACCAGATTTCACAGGAGGAAAACTCTGTATTGAAAAAGGAAAAAAGTCATGACATTTTACCCTTCTGACCCCTCCTCATCTCTTGGGTTGGGTCTGTGTTTTAATACTAAAGATAGAAGGTGATGTCATGTGACCTCCCAGAATCCTCCTCACCTCTCCGGTCAGTTCTGTGTTTTATTAATAGAGATAAGAGTGATGTCATGTGACCTCCCAGAATCCTCCTCACCTCTCCGGTCAGCAGCGAGATGATCTCCAGAGTGAGGTCTAATATCTTCTCTGTTATATGACTCCGCTCCTCCATCCTTAATACCTCCACAGTCAAAATTTTGCTCACCTCTTCACAACTGCACTATCATCACAACTTAATCAACCTGGCAAATCCTGCACATGGAACAAAATGATAACATTTATTAAAAAATGAACAAAAAAAAAAATAAAAAAATTATTGGCTTTTTCTTAGCTTCAAAAAGTTGAAGGTCTCTCCATAATCACCCTTCCCTCCCCTGGGGATCCGAGACTGAAAGTTCCTTCTGACCCAACAATAATAGAGCCGCGGTCCTCCAACAGGCAGCAGCTGTGGAGTGCAGGGAAGGAGAGCGTCAATGCTGGGAAGGCTGTCAAGAGAACCGATCACAGTGACAGATTCTCTTTATCTGTTAGTACAAAAATAACCCCTTCCTGGTTTGTCTCCAATTGTCCGATTCAGTGGATCCTCTGCTTTCGGAGTCACCATCCCTGAACAAGGGTGAAGATCATGCATTCTCCCTTTCCAGATCTGCATTCTTGTTTTGGTCGCTGAAACTGGTGGATCAGAATGATGCCCAGGAAGCTGGCATTTTCAGAAGGAGGTCAGCAATGGAACCTCCTGTAGTTCTAGTAATAGGTTCTGGCACAGCAGACAGGTGGAGGAACCAAACAAAAGAGGAAAGGACTAGCACATAGTGACTGGATAAGAAGATGCAAATAGACCTTATTGGACTTTCTTAGGGATCTCACACACACCTCTCCAGAGATCCAGTTCCAGGTCTTCTCTCCGGAACACAGCTGGCTGCACTTCCTGGTTTCATCTGGAGAGTCAGTGCTGTGGTCAGGCAGGGTACAGTTCTCTTGACTGATGGTGCGACCAATCAAAAACAGCTCTCTTTACTGGTGCCACTTTAAATTGCAAAGCAACACATGGCTCAGTGTTCGAGCGATTCATCGCTATGATTCACCTGAGTCCCTCCCCCCCTGCAGTACTTACCTGTATGCCATACTCTCTGCCTCCTGAGCACTCCCAGCCATGTGGGCTCTAGTAATTCTAGTGCATCCAGTGACTCCAAGTGTGCTCCCAGTCCACAAGTCATCTAATGACTTCAGTATGCCAAATACACCTAGTGATTTGAACTGTGCTCCAATCTAGGTGTCCTCTAATGACTACAGTGAGCTCAGGGAATCCAAGTGTGTTCAGAGTCCACATGACATCTTGTGACTCCAGTGATTCTGATTGCACTCCCAGTCCACGTGGCACCAAGTGACTCCAGTGCGCCCAGTGACTCAAAGTGTGTTCCCAACCCACGTGGTACCTAGTGACTCCAGTGCGCCCAGACACCAAGTCAAGTGCATTTGTTTACATGTCATCTACTATCACCAGTGCACCCAGTTACTCCAAGTGCCTTCCTTGTCTACATGTCATCTACTGTCTCCAGTGCACTCAGTTTCTCCAAGTGAGTTCCCAGTCTACATGTCTTCGATTGCCTCCAAGTGTGTTCCCAATTCATATGGCAGCTAGTGACTTCAATTCACCCAGTTACTCCCAAGTGCACTCCCAGTTTATGGGTCATCTACTGACTTCAGTGCACCTAATTATTTCAAGTGCTTTCCCAGTCCAAATATCATCTAGTGGCTCTGGTGCGGTCAGTTACTCTAAGTTTGTTCCCAGACCATGCACCATCTGGTGACTCGTGTGCCCAGTTACTCCAAATGCATTCCCAGTCTACATGTCATCTAGTGTCTCCAATGCACCCAGTCACTCCAAGTGCGCACCTAGTTTATGTTTCAGCTAGTGTCTCCTGTACGTCCCCCAGTCCACATGTCATCTACTAACTCCATTGCTCCCAGTTACTCCACGTGCATTCCAGGTCCACATGTCATCTAGTGTCTCCAGTGTGTCCCCAGTCTACATGTCATCTACTAACTCCATCGCGTCAAGTTACTCCAAGTGTATTCCCGGTCCACATGTCATCTAGTGTCTCCAGTGTGTCCCCAGTCTACATTTTATCTACTGACTTCCATGCACCCAGTTACTTCAAGTGTCCTCCAAGTTTACGTGTCATCTAGTGTCTCCATGGTGCCCAGTTAAATGTGCTCCTCCGTCCACGTCATCAAGTGCTAGTCTAGTTAGTTCACGTAATTTCAGTCCACTTGTTATCTAGTGTTCCCAGTGCATCCAGTTGCATTCCCAGGCCATTTGTCATTTCGCGTCTCTAGTACATCCCCAGTCTACGTGTCATCCCCTGACTCCATAGAGCCCAGTTACTTCAAGTGCATTCCCAGGCCACATGTCATCTAGTGTCTCCAGTGTGTCCCCAGTCTATGTGTCATCCCCTGACTCCACAGCACCCAGTTGCTCCAAGTGCATTCCCAGTCCACATTATATAGTGTCTTCAGTGCGTCCCCAGTCTCCATAGCGCCCAGTTACTCCAAGTGCATTCCCAATCCACATGTCATCTAGTGACTTCAGTGCGTCTAGTTTCTCCAAGTACTTTCCCAGTCCACTTGTCATCTAGTGTCTCCTGTGTGCCCAGTTGCATTCCCAGGCAATATGTCATCCAGTGTATCCAATGTAGCCAGTGACTCCAAGTGTGCTCCCAGTCCACATGACATGTAGTGAATCCTGTGCACCCAATGTGCCCCTGTTCCTCCGGTGCGCTTTTCTGCTTAGTGGTCTCCACGCAGCCTCTGGCACGCTCCTGTAACCTCCTGGCCTGTCTCTCTCCCTGAGGACACGGACCTGTCTGTGACAACAGATCTGGCAGGCGGACAATTTTCAAGCTGTGGAAACCCCGCCAGACAGGAACTCAACCCATAACTTTAGCTCCCTCTTGCAGTTGCTGACTGCCACCATTGTTGGAGTCTTTATCTGCTGGGTGTAGCTGGAAAGAGAGATAGACAGACCTCATCTAAAGGGTTTGGAGTACAAAAACCCCCGATCCCAGCCAAGGCCCCCAGTTACTCCAAGTGCAGTCTCAGTCCACATGTAATCTAGTACATCCCCAGTCTACGTGTCATCCACTGACTCCATAGCGCCCAGTTACTCCAAGTGCATTCCCAGTCCACATGTCATCTAGTGTCTCCAATGCACCCAGTCACTCCACGTGTATGTCATCTAGTGCCTTCAGTGCTAGGAACAAAGATAGTAGGACCTCGTCTAAAGGTTTTCAGAGTACAAAGAACCCTGATCCCAGCCAAGGCCTCATCTAGTGACTCCAGTGCATCCCCAGTCTACTTGTCATCCACTGACCCCATAGCGCCCAGTTACTCCAAGTGCATTCCCAGTCCACATGTCATCTAGTGCCTCCAATGCTGAGAACAGAGATAGATGGACCTCATCTGAAGGGTTTGGAGTACAAAGACCCCTGATCCCGGCCAAGGCCCTATCTAGTGACTCCAGTGCTTCCCCAGTCTATGTGTCATCCACTGACTCCATAGCACCCAGTTACTCCAAATGCATTCCTAGTCCACACGTCATCTAGTGCCATCAATGCTGGGAACAGAGATAGATGGACCTCATCCAAAGGGTTTTCGGAGTATAAAGACCCCTGATCCCAGCCAAGGCCCCATCTAGTGACTCTAGTGCATCCCCAGTCTACGTGTCATCCACTCACTCCATAGCGGTCAGTTACTCCAAGTGCATTCCCAGTCCACATGTCATCTAGTGCCACCAATGCTGGGAACAGAGATAGACGGACCTCATCTGAAGGTTTCAGAGTACAAAGGCCCCAAAGTAGTCATCATGACCATTTCACAGGCGACGTCTATGGGAAAATTCTGACACCCATTGTTTTTCTTTTCTATAATTCCATTCAGATACAATATAATCTTCTCTAAATAGCCTGTTATCTGCATTGATAATATGCGTCCCCCCTTCCCCGCTGAACCGAAAATCTTCAAGGGTAATTCCCCTGGTGACCCCAAACAACTTACCAGACTCAGCCATTAACCAGTATGGTTCAAGGGCCCTTAGAACTTCCCAGAAAGCTTCTGGTGGCCCAATGTCCAGCGACCAACATTCACCCAAAACTCAGGAGAGGTGAAAGGTGTGTCTCAGCCCCTCCTACTTCCTCAATATTCATGAGGAGTCATTCATATTCATTATGCCTCCATTAATGTCTGTTACTAGACGCCCAAAGCCATCAATGTAACAGAAACAGAAGCACCAATGCTCACCTATACCTACTTCCCCTTTAGATAAGCGCAAGGCGGAAGTTACTGTCACCTTACAGTCGCTTCCGGTAACCTGGGACCGCTCTATCTCTGCTATTGACAGCTCGGCTCCTCCCACTGCGCGCTGCTCGAGCGCAAAGCCACGCCCCTCCTTCTCTACACTCTGGAGTCTCCCCGCCCAGCTCTGCAGCACGGACTGTCAAGAGACGATAAGCGTGACGTCAGCAAGGTGGCCGCTCTAGTGAACACTAGGGGGAAAAAAATGATGTCCTCACTATAGAGGGAGGGGTAGCCATTTTTCCGAAGTCCCCGATATCCTACTACAGTTCCCAGAATGATTTGCTGCAATCCTATCTTATTATTTCCTGCTGGAGGCCAGAATAGGAGCAGCTTTGTTACTGGAATGAGAGACTCCTGCAAGACTGGTAATATTATCTGTGTATCATAATTATTGATCATTGTTATTATTATTATTATTATCAATATATAATTCCTCCAACCTTTCACCCCAGTAATAACAATGATCCACTTCTACTTGCATTAATAGTAAATAATAATATTATACTACAATTTAATTATTTGCATATCTCTGACATATGCTGCAGCGCTGTTTGAAGAACCATTAACAATATGATGTCATTTAGGAATCCATGTTCATAAACAAGTGAAAAATATCGTAAAATAATTCTTCGTTTTCAGGTCAAGGTAACTTCTTGGCGTCTGTGCCCCCGTAGACAACCGTAACAAAGTATTGGGGGTTTTTTCTCTATTTTGTAGGCGCTGTCATTTACTTTTAAAAACGATCGCAGCGAGATCAAGTGTGCTGATCAGGAGACTCCTCCGAGAGAACCTGTCTGACCACCATGACTGATCTGCTGAGGATGGACAACGACGGAGGCCATAAGACCGAGAAGATATTTAACATTACTATGGAGATCATTACACTGCTGGCTGGAGAGGTGAGGAGGATTCCGGGAGGTCACATGACATCACTCTTATCTCTATTAATAAAACACAGACCTGACCGGAGAGGTGAGGAGGATTCTGGGAGGTCACATGACATCACTCTTATCTCTATTAATAAAACACAGACCTGACCGGAGAGGTGAGGAGGATTCTGGGAGGTCACATGACATCACTCTTATCTCTATTAATAAAACACAGACCTGACCGGAGAGGTGAGGAGGATTCTGGGAGGTCACATGACATCACTCTTATCTCTATTAATAAAACACAGACCTGACTGGAGAGGTGAGGAGGATTCTGGGAGGTCACATGACATCACTCTTATCTCTATTAATAAAACACAGACCTGACCGGAGAGGTGAGGAGGATTCTGGGAGGTCACATGACATCACTCTTATCTCTATTAATAAAACACAGACCTGACCGGAGAGGTGAGGAGGATTCTGGGAGGTCACATGATCTATCTCATCCATCTATCTCTGATAAGTTAATTAAACACAGACTTGACCAGAAAGGAGGTTAGAGGACCAAATTGCAACGATCCTCTTAGCTGATCCACATGTTTGCTCTTTTTGAGGAGTCAAAGTCATTGCAAATAATCATTTTTTTATTTCGTGTCTCTCATTTGATAGGACTGTAGAGTGGTGAAGAAGGCATCTGGAGAAAATGTGGCGCCGAGCAAATGCCCCCGAGTTACAGGAGACAAATCCAAGAAACATAAAGAAAAGATCCTCGGGGTCACCAACAAGATCATTGAGCTGCTGACAGGAGAGGTGAGCGGTGCCGGGAATTCTGGGACATTATCCAGTAACAGACAAGGGATGTGTCTGGATGGTGACTGTATCATTGTGTGTGTCAGGTTCCTATAAGGTGTCAGGATGTCACTGTCTATATCTATTTAGGAGGAGGAGTACTCAGAAGAAGAAGAAGATTGGGAAGAGGATGAGATAGAAGAGGAGAGTCCACCATTTCCTAAATCACTGTGTAAGAGGAGACTTTGTCTTTCTTTTTTTTTTCAAATCTCTCTTTGTAGATCCACCTAAATCTTCAACATATAGGACTTTGATACAATGTATTCAGTCAGTGTGTGTGTTTCCCACAGATGGATCCAGTAATGGGAACCCACCAGAGAGATGTCCCCGTCCTCTGTATTCCCGGGATTCACCACAGGAACATCCCAACCTTCCTTACCGTTTTCAGGTAGTTGGAACTGAGAGCCTTCATAACATATCAGGAAGGGATTTTGCCAACAATGGTGACAATACTGTCCTTTCACAAAACCTTTTAGGCAGAAAACCTGAGAGACATGAATATTATTGTTAAAGAGGAAGAAGAAGAGGAGGAGATCGAAATTCCTCTTACGATGAAAGAAGAGGAAACAGGTGAGCCCTTTAAAAAGATTCACCAAGTCTATCTCTATAGCCATCTCTTGTTACCCATAACAACTTGACAAAAAAATAATGTTCCTTAGCAAGGAACATACATACGACATTAATAATTATGCTACCAAAATGAGTATGTCCTGTAAATAGCCTCCAGCATTGTTCCTGCTTTTTCTTGCTGGAGGCTGCCATTTTGCTGAAGCCCAGAGCACCAGTAAATCTTTAGGCTGTCAGCAGATCGGCCTCTACATTTTTGGCCCAGTGCCAAAAATAGAGAGCAACTGAGCATGTGCAGAGCGGGGTGAGACAGTGTATTATTGGATTTTAAACAGTATAGGCACAAGTCATAGTTTTTATACTCATCCAGAATACGTTTGTTCAGTTGAATTGCCCACCTAATAGCCGTCCAAAGAGAGATCCACTGTGCATGGAATATTGCACACGACACCAATAGTAAATGAGCCAAACTGCTTACTAGATGGTATTGACCCTCAAAGGTTTTGAGTGGTCAAACAACACCCTTGAAGCAATAATCACTAGGGCTTCCCACGCTCATACATCACACAATCCCCGCAATGCATCCTCTTAAAATAATTGCAATAAATTCGCTCCTCATAGAAGGCATAAAAACAACTTCATAGTGTAGTAATCCCAATTTAAAAATATTGAAGACAGAAATATTGCACTTATATAGGTAAGAAATGGATATGCATATTCAAAAACATTACATTGAATCCACAATAGCCCCACCCTATGCATTTCGTCATGTGGCCTTATCAGGGGTGTTTTGAAGACCCACAATAAATAAAACCTTAACAACACTGGAGACCAAGTTTACATTCAAAGGTCACTGGGCTACGAATTGTGTTTGGGCCAAAATGTGTTTAGAGGACCCTGGCTTAATCTTACCACATAAAAACAATAAGCAAAAAAAAAAAACAATGTTGTTAAGGTCTACCACCTTAGGCCATGCATCATTTTTCAAAAAAAGGCTTAATAAACAGTATTATAGGCTATACGTCATACACATACTGCAATGGAGAGGAGTTCAGAAGGTGTGGCTTCACTCTGTTTAATCAGAGACAACTCATTTGTCTAATCTCTGAGAACAGACTGATTGAAGGTGTCCCATAACCTTTAGGTCAATATCTGATCTTGCCAAATATTGCCAGATTGGAAGAATGTCATCAAATTGGGCACCTGCATACACCAATCTATCTAGTCAGAAAGAACATTGAGGTGGAGGTGTGATCAAGAACGGAGAGATATCCCACCACAGATTATTCTTGGAGAGTCATCTAGCCATCTGTAGCTAGCTTAAATAATGTCACAGACCCCTAGCTACATGACAGGTAGACATATTATCCCTGTGTGATTGTCTCTTTCGTTTCACCACTAGACTGTGACATGGATGAGGACAACGACCTTGCAGAAGACTCTCCAGAGGAACCCTCCAACCCTGAAGAATGGTTTTCCGACAGCGGCGATGCTACCACCCCCGACACAGCATACAATGGTGACAAGTTATTTCCTTGCTCCCAGTGTAGTAAATGTTTCACCAGGAAGTCGAGTCTCATCCGTCATCAGAGAATTCACACGGGCGAGAAGCCATTTCCCTGTTCGGAATGTCATAAACGTTTCACACGCAAAGCCACTCTTCTGGAGCACATGAGGGTTCACACAGGAGGGAAGCCATTTGTGTGCGCAGAGTGTGGGGAAGGCTTTGCACAGAATTCCGAACTCATCAACCACAAGAAGACGCATGCAGACGACAAGCCACTTACATGCATGGACTGCGGTAAATGTTTCCAGCAGAAGTCTGATCTTGCCGTCCATCGGAGGGTCCACAGAGCCAAGACAACTTTTACATGTCCCGACTGTGGCAAAGGCTTCATCCAAAAGTCTGTGCTAGTCATTCACCAAAGAACTCACACAGGCGAAAGGCCTTATTCCTGCGACGAGTGTGGGAAAAGTTTCACACAGAAGTCAGACCTGGTGGTCCACCGGAGAACCCATACGGGAGAACGGCCCTTTATGTGTGTTGAGTGCGGGAAGAGTTTCACACAGAAGTCAACATTAGTTATCCACCAAAGGATCCACCGGGGGGAAAAACCATTTACCTGCAAGGAGTGCGGAAGACGATTTACTCAGAAGTCCACTCTGGTGACCCACCAAAAGCTTCATACACCACTTAAGTTGTTACATTGTTTTACCAGGAATCCACAGTAGGTGGTGGGGTCACATAAAAACACTTTTGACTCAACAGGCACAAGCAGTGTTAAGGAGGGTGTTTCCCAATCCTAGAAGCCTATGAGGGACAACTGTTGGTCTTTCAAACTGAGCCAGATTAGGTGACTAGGGCCTTGTTTTATGGACATCTCCTGGAGCTCTGCCAGAGCCATTCAATTGATAGGAGACCTAGACAAAGACCCAGATCACACTAGAAAGACAAACTAGCAGTTGAAAAAGCTTGGAGTCAAACAGAAGGATCTTAAGCACATATTGGAACCACTGAAATCCACAGCAAGCAGTGGGGTTGCATAAAAGCACTTTTGACTCAACAGGCACAAGCAGTGCTAAGGAGGGTGATTCCTAATCCAAGAAGACCTTGGAGGACAACTGTTGGTCTTTCAAACTGAGCCAGATTAGGTAACTTCGACCTTTTATACGGACACCATTTGGAGCTCTTCCAGAGCCATTCAACTGACCAGGGGCCTAGACAAAGACCCAGATCACACCAGAAAGGAAAGCTATCAGTTGAAAACCTTGGAGTCAACCATGAGGATCTTAAGCACGTATTGGAACCATTGGAATCCTAAGTAGGCTGTGGGGTCACATAAAAGCACTGTTGACTCAACAGGCATAAGCAGTGTTAAGGAGGGTGCTTCCCAATCCAAGAAGACCTTGGAGGACAACTGTTGGGCTTTCAAACTGAGACAGATTAGGTAACTTCGACCTTTTATACAGACACATTTTGGATCTCTGCCAGAGCCATTCAATTGACCGGGGACCTAGACAAAGACCCAGATCACACCAGAAAGAAAAGCTATCAGTTGAAACACCTTGGAGTCAACCATGAGGATCTTAAGCACGTATTGGAACCCCTGGAATCCAAAGTAGGCTGTGGGGTCGCATAAAAGCACTTTTGACTCAACAGGCACAAGTAGTGTAAAGGAGGGTTTTCCTAGAAGACCTTGGAGGACAACTGTTGATCTTTCAAACCGAGCTAGATTAGGTAACTTCAACCTTTTATATGGACACCTCCTGGAGCTCTGCCAGAGCCATTTGATTGACCAGGGACCTAAATGAAGACCCAGATCACACCAGAAAGAGTGAAGCTATCAGTTGAAACACCTTGGAGTCAGCCATGGGGATCTTAAGCACACCCTGGAACCCCCCACAAAGATCTCAAGCACATCTTGGAGCCACCAATGAAGATCTTGAGTACCAGCCCAAAACGACTGGTTCTCCTTCCAAGCTTGCTGTCACTGTGATTTTCATCAAATAAAGCTGACACAAAATGAATGAAAAAAAGAGAGAGGAGTGAGCAGCTGGCTCTGCCCTTCAACAAATACAGAGCCAAACAAGAGACTCATCCTCCTATTGCATTATCTTATGTACCATAAATGACAACATCCAGGGGAAGAGCAAAAGTGTGTAGCACAGAGACCTCACCACCATGAGTTCCTAGGAGTTGGAGGAACTAATCCATTGATACCCTTGTGCCAGTATCCACACAAACCTGACATATGGCACTTGGGTGAGCCGAGTTGCTTAAAATGTTTTTGCACCAGGCTGTACCACCACTTTATTGTACAAACTCTGTTGCATGTCTTGTATCTGTTGTAGTGTGTAGTACAAGAGACTTGCAAAAAACTAAACAAAAAGGAACCATTAATTTAATAAAAAATATTTTCAACCTCTGTTAAGTACTAAGCATTTTAGCATTTACAGGAATCAGTGGCTAGCAAAGACATTTTTTAATAGAAGGCTCAAGTTTCTAAATAAAGTTTTCCATCTTCATCCAACCAAACCTTTACAGGCCACATTGTATGTAGGGGTTAACATTAATTACAAACAATGATGCCACATAGTATATAGGTTACAATGGCTACCCTCTAGCTTGGCCCATGGGGGAGGATATTATTTAAGCTACACACATTTTACCTTGTTTATCCCCTCCTACCAATCTTGATTTCTTTGTGATCAAAATTGGTGTAAAAAATATTCACATAATAGAAAAAAATAGTATCCAGTTATTTATACATTTTAAATGTTTGATATTGTGAGGAACACTGATGAAAACTAGCCCGTGGACTTACAGACTGATAATGCCCAAAGCAACTGGTCAAATACTTGCCTTCATTTTCCACTGTCAGGAGTCATAATTGGTCCACCATGAGACCATCAGGAACAGCTCCATGACATCTTGACATAGCTTCAAAATATGTTTTTGAAGGCCATCTTCCCCTCCCGAGAAATGTCATCTGTTGATGTTTATAGGGTGGGTAACAAAAGCATACTTAAAGGCAGACATGGGGGTAAGTCACACATGTGCAAGTCACAAGCAAGTCTCAAGTCTTAACCTTCAAGTCATAAGCAAGTCCCAAGTTACTGTGGCGAAAAGCAAGCAAGTCAAGTCGAGTCCCTGCTAGAAGTCAAGCAAGTCAAGTCAAGTCATTTATTTTGGTCAAGTCACAAATTAAGTCAAAATACTGATCTACCCCATTTCCATCCTTAAAATTAGTTAAAAGTCAGTTTTCAGGAAAGGTTTTGTTTCATTTTCAACATTAACAAAACTGCTTAGTGCTTTTTTCTTGACACAGCACTGGTGGTGCCAAGTCATTGCAAGTCATTGCAAGTCAAATAGCCCAAGTCAAAGTCAAGTCGCAAGTCATTAGTGGCAAGTCAAAGTCAAGTCGAGTCATTTATTTAATTTTGTCAAGCAAGTCGCAAGTCCTCAAACAGGTGACTCGAGTCCGACTCGAGTCAAGTCATGTGACTCGAGTCCCCCACCTCTGCTTAAAGGTATTTGTTTGTGCTTGCTGGCCAGAAAAGCCATAACACATGCTGGGGTTGACATCTTGTGGATGATGGCTTGCTAGGCATAGAGGCAAACTTTCAAAAACTAGGTGCAGGAGCTTTAGGTAATTGCATGAGATTTAGCCAAGCAAAATACCAAAAACATTTTGATGTTTTACGACCACAAATAAATGAAAATTCTGCAGAAATATTATGAAATCCAGGTGAAGATTACCCCCCTCAATATATACAGTATGTATTAGACCTCTGTATCGCAACATAAGTCATATCCCTAGCTTCTAATTCAGAACATAACTTCTAACCCAGGGGTAGGCAACTTCAGCATGCCAGCTGTGATGAAACTACAAATTCCATAAGGCATTGCAAGACTCTGACAGCCACAAGCATGACTCCTGGAGGCAGAGGCATGATGGGATTTGTAGTCTAACCACAGCTGGAGTGCCAAGGTTGCCTATGCCTGTCCTAACCCAAAACTTAAAATCCTAACATAAATTTTCAAATCACAACCTAGCCATAGCCTGGTAATTACAGCCAAGGTCCTAACTCTAGCCTCTAGCTCAAACTAACTTTTAACCCTAGCCTCTAACTTACAATCCAACTATCACCCAGAGTCTCAAACTCACAACACAAGTCCTAACCCCAGCCTATTACTCACAAACTAACTTTTAAACAAAATTTCTAGTTCATAGACTAACTCCTAATCCTAGTCTCAAACCTACAACCTAACTCCAAACCCTAGCTTCTAACTTTCAACCTTTTAGCCTTTGCCCTTAACTCAACTCCTAAACCTAAACCTGATATTAATATAACTCCAAACCCCAGCCTTGTACTCAACCCGACTGCATATCCTAGCCTCTACCTCACAAACTTACTTTTAAAACAAATCTCCAATTCACAGACTAACTCCTACCCCTACTCTCTAACCACGACCTAACTCCAAACCCTAGCTTCTAACTTACAACCAAACTCCTAGCCTTAGCCCTTAACTCCTAAACCTAGACCTGAAATTAATCTAACTCCAAACCCTAGCCTTGTTCTCAACCCAAATCCTAATCCTAGCCTCTAAGTCGTAAATTTACTTCTAAATCTATAGTCTCTACAGACTAACTTCTAACCTTAGTCTCTAACCCAAAACCAAACTCCAAACCCTAGCTTCTAACTTACAATCTAAGGGCTAGACTTAGCCCTTAGCTCAACTCATAGCCCTGAATATAATCTAACTCCAACCTCTAGCCTTGTACTCAACTTAACTCCTAATCCCAGTCTCTATCTCACAAACTTACTTTTAAACCAAGTCTGCACTTCACAGACTATTGCCTAACCCTAGTCGCTAACCTACGATTTAATTCCAAACCCTAGCTTCTTACAACTTAACTCCTAGCCTTAGCCCTTAACTCAACCTAACTTCTAATCCGAGTCCCGAACTCAGTCTAACTCCAAATCCTAGCCTTGTACTCCAATCTAACTCCTAACCCTAGCCATGTACTCAATCTAACTCCTAACCCTAGCCTTGTACTCAATCTTGCTCCTAACCCTAGCCTTGTACTCAATCTTGCTCCTAACCCTAGCCTTGTACTCAATCTTGCTCCTAACCCTAGCCTTGTACTCAATCTTGCTCCTAACCCTAGCCTTGTACTCAATCTTGCTCCTAACCCTAGCCTCTAATTCATAAAACTTACCTCTAAATCTAGTTTCCACTGACTAACTCCTGACCTTAGTCTCTAACCCAAAACCTCACTCCAATCCCTAGCAGCTAACTAGTAACCATAGCTGTTAACTCAACCTAACTCCTAAACTCAGCCCTGAACTCAATTCCAAACCCTAGCCTCATACTAAACCTTACGCCATAGGGCTCTTTCACACGGAGGATCCGTATGTCCGTTTTTCATCCTTCCATTTTCGGATGAAAAACGGACATGCATGTATCCCTATGGAGCGTCGGATGTCAGCGGTGACATGTCCGCTGACATCCGACCCGCTCCCATCCGAAAAGTGTAACGGAGGAAAACCCTACTTTTCCATCTGTTTTCGGATCGGATCGGTGACGACGGACACTATGGTCCGTCATCATCCGATCCCCCATAGGGGAGAGCGGCGCTCTGACAGGTCCGTCGCTGCACAGTGTGCAGCGGCGGACCTGTCATCTTCCTGCTCAGCGGGGATCGGCGGAGCGATCCCCGCTGAGCAAGCGGATATTCACTGGGCGGATCATCACTGATCCGCCCCGTGTATTTTCTAACTGACATCCTAACTCCTAACTCGTACATGCTTGCTCCCAAGCCAGCTCTCTGTGTCCATAAGACCTGTCCCCTGCTCCTGCCTCACCGGCTGTGATTGACAGCAGCACTGATGTGTTGAAGGAACCTCTGGTTAATTAAAGTTCTTTGGGAGTCTGGAGATCAGATCTTTACTGCCACATGAGTCTTCTTTTGAACAAATGAGGAAGATAAGCTCCTCTCTGATGAGGTGTTCATTAACTATCATGGCAGGCCAAGTCTTTCACAGAGGAGAACTCATTGTGGGATTCTTGAGAGCTGTAACAAGCCGCTAAGTGGTCTCCCCCACCGCTATCCACCCAAATGGCAACCATCAGTTTTGAGTGGATACCACCTTTAAGAAAATAATACATTCAAGCAGCCCAAGCAAATTTAAAGTGGAATTGAATTATTAGTTTAAAAAAACAGTTACATTCCCAGCATGCCGGAAATGTAACTGTCACATTTGCTTGTGCTCTCAACCAAACTGTCAAACCAACAAATGGCTGGTGTCATAACTGATCACGTGCAGCATCATGGTAGTTGCAGATCAAAAGGAGGCCAAGATGGCAGCTTCCTTGGCTGAAAATGAAAGAGGGTTTAATTCCACTTTAAATCTTGCAACTATCACATTGTCAGACTTTCATGTACCTGACCGATGAGCCCAATGGAGCAGAGGAAGGTCTCCCTTACGTGTCTGGCTCGCAGCCCCTGGTAGTATGAACAGGAGGTACGGGAGTGCAGAGTGGTACGAGAGCCTGGCGGGTAGTTGCAGGAAAGGTGGCTCTGGATCCAAGATGCAGAGGAGATGGTGACCAACTGGACAGCAGACAGGCAGGCAAGTACACCAGCAGATGATGCTGAGCAGGAGCAGAGCAGACAGGTCGGGTCACAGGCAGGGTCGGCAACAGGCGGGCAACGAGGTACAGAGGAGCAGACGGATTCAGAGTCAAAGGCAGGCCGAGGTCTGGTGCAGGCAGAAGACAAAAGGATAATCCAAAGGGCAAGCCGGGTAGTCAGGAGATCAACGTTCAAGACAGATAACAGGAGTGGGGTCACAGGAAGCTGCAGATCAGACAGCACCGATCCAGAGTGTACTGTCAGTTCAAATAGACTGAATGGCGCCAAGGGCCGCATGGGCATTAGCGCGCATAGGTGCAAGCGCTTTAGCACGCACAGGCGTACGCACATTAGTGCACACAGGCGCACGCCAGAGCGGCCGGCATTGCGTCTACCATGGGTACTTTCCTGACACACATATAGGTTACATTAAAAAATGCTATTTTTTCAAATAGATTGTGCACTTTGGAAGTGCAGTTTCTCTAGTGCTTTGTAAATGAGGTAAAGCTTCATGTTTTAAAAAATACCCAAAAAACAGCATTTTTGCTTGCACATGATTGGATGATGGAAGTCAGTAGCACTTTCCCTCATGTGCTTAGCTCTGGAGCAACTGCACTTGCAATGTGCACAGTCTGTTTGCGTTTAGTAAATTAACCCCATAGTGTCAGGTAGACATGTGGATTGCCGAAAACAATTTTGTTTTCGTTTCATTCGTTTTTTGTTTTTTTTCGGAAATTCAAAAATTCAAAATTCGGAAATTCGAAATTTGGAATTTGTGAATTCGAAAATTGGGAAATAATAACTAACTAATAATAACTAACTATTAAATTATAGGTATTGAAATTTCCTTAATTTGGCTGTTAGTGAACGTAACGAATACAAATTTATCTGAGGTTACGAATTATTATAATTATTATAAATGTAACATAACGAAATAACAAATAATAATAATACGTTATTATTATTGTTATTATTATTAATTCATTACGTTCCATTCGTTTAGATACAGCATTCGTTATTACGGATAATTCGTAATTCGGATAAATTCGTATTCGTTACGTTCACTAACAGCCACATTTGAAAGGAAATTCCAATACCTATAATTTAATAGTAATAGTTAAGTTATTATTAGTTAGTTATTATTTCAGATTTTTGAATTTTTGGGTTTTTTAATTTTCTGAGTTTTGTTCTTAGTTTCGTTCTTTTGAATTTTCAGATATTCATTCTTATTTTTGGATTTCCAAATTTTCGGATTTTCGAATTCCTGAATTTCCAAATTTCAAATTTCCGAAATGTTGAATTTCCGAATATTCTGAAAAATTCAGAAATCTGAATATTTCCAAATTAATGAATTTGTCTAAATTTGTTAAAAAACGTATTCGGAACTAAACGAATTGCACACGTCTAGTGTCAGGTTGCATGCATTAGTGCTGGGTGGTGCAGGTGATTAGCTAGTACACAAACACAAAGCATAGTCGTTTGCAGGTAGGCCATCTGGGTGATATGATGGCTAGATGGTAAGCAGTCTTGGCTTGGGGAGCAGGATGTACAGAAGCCCTACAGCAATGTCTGGGTGAAAAAAAAATGGAACTATTCATAGGCTGCACTTTCTGTATTTATCTCAAGGTTTGACTGGATTGTACCTTAAACTGGTAAACATTGCACTGACCCTGGCCTAAATTTCCTGTCTGGCAGAATAACTTAATACCTAAGGTAGGGGATCGCCAGGAAACCAAAAAGCAAAAATTGAGGGTGCGGCTCAGATTCTGAAGGATCCTAATCTGTAAGCCAACCGCTGTGAAGGAGCTTGTCCCGGCTCCAAACATCAGTGTATTGGGAAGAACGTGTCCTGTAAGCTGTACATCGCTGCAAGTCCTATATTAGACAGTATGACAGCCTCAGCCTGGGTCCAACGCGTTTCACTCTGGGGAAGCCATGACTAAGCTCCAGGGACAGAGCAAAATGCGTTGGTGGGCGCGGCCTGGTTGGAGCCCAGGCTGAGGCTGTTATACTCTCTCATACAGGACTTGCAGTGATGTGTGCAGTCACATTACGACAACCATCCAAAAGGACATGTTGACCAGACATTAGAATTTAAATCATAAAACACTAGAATTAAATCATAAAAAAATAAAAAAAAGCATTACAAAACAGTGAAACTTTATTAAATACACAGTAAAAAAAACAATTGGCGATTAACAAGCATTGAACAAACACATTATGACCAAAGGTTTGTGAACTTTTCCTTTATATCAAGTTTGTTGGACATCCTATTGCAAAACAATGACCAATAATATGGAGTCATGTCCCATTCTTCCACCACCTTGCAGCTATCACAGGCTGCACCCTTCTATGCCATTAAACCAAAAGAGCATTTGTGAGGTCAGATAATGCTTTTGGACGAGAAAATCTGGCTCAGTTTATCACAAAGGTGTTCAGTAGGGATGGGGTCAGGGTTTTATGCAAGTTACTCAAGTTCCTCCACACCAAACCGGTCAAACTATGTCTTTATGGGGCTGGCTTTGTGCACAGAGGCACAGTCATGCTGGAACAAAAAAAAAAAATTCCTGCCCCGAACTGTTAGCACAAAGGATGGAGGTGCAAAATTGTCTAAAATGTCTTTGTATATGCAGCAGTAACAGTACCCTTCTCTGAAAACAATGGAACTCTTTCATTTTGAGGGGAGTCCACATACCTTTAGTATCTCTACACTTCTATGGTAAAGCTGGTTATCCAATATTTCTTACAGGGCCTTATAGGAAAATCGTGTTCGGAATCAGTCTATATACAAATATACACCATACAGTACACCCAATAAAGACAGGGTTTAAAAAGTAGAGCCCATCAAAAGCCTCCAAGCCAACTTGGGGTGTGCCTCCACTGCTTCTGTTTGCCTCATCTGAGAAATTTAGATAAATGTAATTAGGTATAAATATAATACTGTTATCTAACAGGAGAGTTACCTGATGGCACACCTCATTCAAGAGCGGAGCATAGTGAATCCCAAATGCACTGTCAAAGATGACCTGTTCCTCTGGTACATCATGAGAGGTAACCTGTTCATCTGGTGCACCGCGAGAAGTAACCCGTTCCTCTGGTACATCATGACAAGTAACCTGTTTCTCTGGTGTATCATGAGAGGAGACCTGTTCCTCTGGTGTATCATGAGAGGAGACCTGTTCCTCTGGTGTATCATGAGAGGAGACCTGTTCCTCTGGTGTATCATGAGAGGAGACCTGTTCCTCTGGTGTATCATGAGAGGAGACCTGTTCCTCTGGTGTATCATGAGAGGAGACCTGTTCCTCTGGTGTATCATGAGAGGAGACCTGTTCCTCTGGTGTATCATGAGAGGAGACCTGTTCCTCTGGTGTATCATGAGAGGAGACCTGTTCCTCTGGTGTATCATGAGAGGAGACCTGTTCCTCTGGTGTATCATGAGAGGAGACCTGTTCCTCTGGTGTATCATGAGAGGAGACCTGTTCCTCTGGTGTATCATGAGGGGTAATCTGTTCCTCTGGTGTATCATGAGGGGTAATCTGTTCTTCTGGAGCACCATGAAAAGTAACCTGTTCCTCTAGTGCATCATGACAGTTTTTTTCTTTTGCTGGCTGTGCCCTACCAAGGAGATTTCCCTTCACTTTCTGTAAAGACCTTCTTTGAAATTGTGGGACCTCTGCAGGCCCCTGTACCTCCCCCCCCCCCCCCCCCCCCAAAAAAAAAACAATGATGCCCAGTGGTCTAGTGGCACATACTGTAAAAAAGCAAAAATCCACCACTTACCTGTCCTGTCATCCCGCACAGCTCTCTCTTCACATAGTGACAGCATGCATCAAGCGCGCCATCACCATGGTAGCAGTGCCGTCATCCAGTCACTACGGTAGCAGTGCCGGAATCCATAGTCACTACGGTAGCAGTGCCGTCATCCATAGTCACTACGGTAGCAGTGCCGGAATCCATAGTCACTACGGTAGCAGTGCCGGAATCCATAGTCACTACGGTAGCAGTGCCGGCATCCATAGTCACTACGGTAGCAGTGCCGGCATCCATAGTCACTACGGTAGCAGTGCCGGATTCCATAGTCACTACAGTTGCAGTGCCGTCATCCATAGTCACTACGGTAGCAGTGCCGGAATCCATAGTCACTATGGTTGCAGTGCCGTCATCCATAGTCACTACGGTAGCAGTGCCGGAATCCATAGTCACTACGGTTGCAGTGCCGTCATCCATAGTCACTATGGTAGCAGTTCCGGAATCCATAGTCACTACGGTTGCAGTGCCGTCATCCATAGTCACTATGGTAGCAGTTCCGGAATCCATAGTCACTATGGTAGCAGTGCCGGCATCCATGCTTTTGAGCTGTGAGGTATCCAATAGGCTGACCTGTTTTAAAGAGCTGGCTGCAACCACCTCCTTCTGCCAGTGTTTGATTGGATGTCAGAGTGACTTCAGGCAGCTGGACCCCCCTATGCCCCTACTTGATAGTAGGAGAGCTCAATCCGGTACAGTAGTACTGCCTACACTCTCTTATTGGTGGCCATGCTTTCTCTGCCAAAGACACAACATGAAGTTGTGTAGAGAAACTGTCTCTTTAACAGATGTCATCATAACCACTGCCTCCATTGGACTTACCCTCATTTCCTGTTTTGGTGACAAAGCACTGAAAGGGCTTTGAAGGGCCTAGTATAGACACAAGACACCTATATGGTCATAAACCTCCTAGCCAGTGGCTGCAAGCATTACTTTTTTGGGACCCGTGGCCAGTTCCAGCAAATCAAAGTGGTGCCTCACCTTCACCAGATCTTTCTATTTTTTTGGTGGGGGGGGGGGGGGATGGAGGTCTGATGGGCTAAGGCAGCCCCCGGGTTCCTATGTCTTAGATATTCCAAGAGTGAGATCTCCCCTTTGGATTTTCGAAGAGTGAGATCTCCCTGACATATATCCCAACTCTGTTCCTGGCCACCTAGGGAATTTGGGTCCTACTGCCCACCTTTGTGTGTTCCTGAATCTCCTATTAACGTTCTCCGTAATATAAAATAAAATAATCCAGCAGGGAGAGTGGGAACCCCTCATTCTGGTCACAGCAGATCTGCAGAACTGAGAACTGGGAAGCACAGAGAGCTCACAAATAGAGACCCTGAGAGATAAAAGAAACTGGTAGGTGGTTTAAGTCTAGAGATGAGCTTGGGTGTCCTCTGAACTCATCTCCAGCCGAATTCCATATCGCTAACATTTTTTTACTCCAATGAGCTACAGGGCAGGTCATTCCTGCTCCACAGTTTCTTAATGTGAGCTGCAGGGTGGGTATGACCTGGCCTACAGCTCAGTAGGGTAAAAAATGAATGCAAGTTTGGAGGACATCCAAACTCTTCAATATTTAATTTACCAGCATTGAGGAAACACCGAAACTCACTTTGCACTGACCCTTAGAGTGACTGTACCTGCTCTGTGTAATGGTTTTGGACAGAGTAGAGCAGATCCTCCTCTTCCCGGGTTCCCCGCTGGCGCTCCTGGCTCCTCCTCCCTGCCAAGTGCACCTCATAGCAAGCCTCTTGCTATAGGGACATTCGTACAGGATCAATCCCAAACCATGCTCTGTGTGTCCATTGACTCGACCCCCCCACTGGTTCTGATTGGCAGCAATGGCTGCTGTCTTTCTGCCCAGTGAGGAAAGAGTGAGAGCGATGAGAGCCGTTGCTCTCTCCACTTAGTGGTTGTGATTGAATGGCTCCCGCTGTTGCCTCTCTGCCCAGTGAGGAAAGAGAGAGCCAAGAGAGCTGCTGCTCTCGGGCAAAGCACTGGATCGAGATTGGGCTGAAGTAAGTACAATAGGGGCCTGGGGGGGGGCTGCATACAGGTTTTTTTACTTTAATGCAGAGAATACATTAAGGTAAAAAAAAAAACAAAAAAAACTTCCGCCTCTAGAACCTTTAACCACTTCTGGACCGGCTCACGCCGATATACGTCGGCATATTGAAGAGGAATATCGTTATGGCAGCAGCTAGCTATCATAACCCCGGTATCCTCTTCTTCAGTGAGCGGTCCGGTTTTGGTCTTATGGACACAGGGAGCTGGCACACAAGAGTGCTCCCATAGCAAGCGGCTTGCTATTGGGGGACTCGGCAAGGGGGAGTGGCTCAGAAGAGGAGGATCAGGGCTGCTCTGTGCAAAAGCATTACACAGAGCAGGTAAATATGACATGTTTTTTTTTTTTCCTTTACAATCACTTTAAAGAGTTAAAGTGTAAGTCCAGGCACAAACTAACTAACTCTAAAGCTGCTCTCTGCCACATTCTAAACCTAATCTATCCAACCCTGTAAAGCAAAAATCGCTGTTCTTACCTGATCTGCAGCCGATCCGGTCCGGTTTCCATCGGCAGAAGCTGTGTACAAAAGAGGACCGACAACGGCTCTGAAATGGCTGATGTCACCCATAGACTTACTATGGGGCTTCTGTTGTCGGCTGCCTCTCCTGCACCCGCCTACACACTGAGGCTGCCACTGACAGCTGATGGTGGGGACCGGACCGGATCAGCTGCAAAATAGGTAAGTACAGTGGAACCTTGGATTACGAGCATAATCCATTCCAGGAGAATGCTTGTAATCCAAAGAACTCACATATCAAAGCGAGTTTCCCCATAGAAGTCAATGGAAACAAAGATAATTCGTTCCACATTGGCTTCTATTGCATGCAATACCGCATGTGGCCAGAGGTGGGGGGCGCCGGGGAGCCTCCGAACCGTTCCGAGTGTCACCGGCGACCCCGCACCTCTGGCCAAATGCGGTACTGCACACCCCATTAGCTTGAACTCTGCTCGTTTTGCGAGACAACACTCGCAAACCGAGTCAGAATTTTTTTTACACAGTTGCTCGTCTTTCAAAACGCTCGTTAACCGCATTACTCTTAAACCAAGGTTCCACTGTATAGAGATTTTATGCTTTACAGGGTTGAATAGAATAAGTTTAGAATGTAGCAGATAGCAGGTTTAGCGTTAGTTAGGTTTTGCCTGAACTTCCACTTTAAGTTGTCTCTCCGGGACTCTTCCTCCTCATTGGCTGAGTAAGCAGCGGGCGCCATTGGCTCTAGCTGCTGTGAATCGCAGCCAGAGAGCCAATTGGGGGAGAGAGGGGGTGAGGCCAAGCCGTGGCTGTGTGAGTGAATTGAAAAACAGAGCAGTGCTCGGGAGCGAGCCTGCTCGGGTGCCCCCAGAGCCAGGTGCTGGCTCTGGGGGCACTCGCCAGGAGGGAGGGGCCAGGAGCGTCGTCAGGGGGGACCCGAGAATGGGAGTATCGGAGCTGCTCTGTGCAAAACCATTACACAGAGCAGGTAAGTATGACGTGTTTGTTATTTCGCTTTAAATAAGTGGAAGACTGTCAGCAAATAAATTATAGTAAATTAAAAAAGGTCCAAGGTTTGCTTAAAGCTGAATGATAATAAAATATATTTTTAAACAGACACGTCTGTATTGGCCACGCCAACTACTGGCTTAGCTGGTTGGGATAGACCGGTGGTTCTGCTTATTTGTAAAAAAAAAAAACAAGCTCCACGTGGAGCGAGGCAAGACTAAGATTAATTTCCCAACCCAAAAAGATGTCATTGATGATGGGTCCCATTCCTGGAAATTTCTCCGACGTTCGCCAAGCTTGGCGTTGGCGTTCTCAAATCAGCCAAGCCTCCAGAACTTTCCTTCTTCCCCTAATGCTGGTACACCGAAGGCTACTTCTACAGCCCCCCCCCCCCCTGTCCTTCATACCAAATAGATGGCTTCCCGCCTGTGGATCCGGCGGTGGGCGGTAAGGTGGGCACTACAGCTGAAACACTTCCCGCACTCCAGGCACGTAAAGGGCTTCTCCCCCGTGTGGACGCGGCTGTGTATGGTCAGATGGGTCTTGCGCCTAAAACTCTTGCCGCACACGGAGCAGGTAAAGGGCTTTTCGCCCGTGTGGATCTTCTGGTGCCGGACGCGGTTGGAGTTGTTGGAGAAGACCTTGCCGCACTCGGTGCAGATGTACGGCTTCCTCACCGTGTGGGCGTTCTCGTGCTTGGCGCAGTCCTGCCTGGTGGCGAAACGCTTGCCGCATTCGCAGCAGGCGTAGAGCTTTATGTCGGCGTGCGTGGTCAGGTGCACCGTCAGATAGGTGTTGCTGCTGAAGCACATGCCGCACTCGGGACAGGAGTAAATATTCTTGCCCTTGTGGGTCATCTGGTGCAAGACCAGCATAGAATCGTTGGAAAACCATTCGCCGCACTCTGAGCATATAACAGGTGGAGCCTCCTGAGCCATGGCGGCGCTTTTCTGGCGTTCTGAGTTCGTAGGAGTGTATCTATGGCGAGGCGGTCCATTAGCCACCGCATGAGGGGCTGCGTATTGTGGCGGATCCTCCAAATAATAACCCTCCATGCTATCAACGTTCCCTTCATCGCATGACATTGACTCCTCCTTAATATGAATAGACGAATACTGAAGGCTATCCGTCGCGCTGTACTCCTCCACGTCCGATAGGCTTTCCGACTCCACCTTAATCTGAATAGCCGCGTAATGGCTGTCATCCATGTCCAAATACAGGTCCGAGTGCGGGAGGAGTTCTTCTCGACACGGGAAGGGTTCCTGCCTAACAAAAGAAGGCATGAGCTGTGATTGGCTAGCGGGGATAGTCATTGTGTCAAAATCTGTATCGTCCTCCACCAAAATTGGTTCCCCTATAAGAGGAGCGGGCGTACACTCTGTGTGATTTACAGGCGTTGAAATACTCGATCGAGAAGGATTTACGGGTTCCCAAATGTACAAGTCTTCTTTGTCTTCAAAATCGGAGCTATCTGTGAAAGAAAGAATTTTAAATAAATTTTGGGGTACTTAAAGTGTTACCCCAAAAAAATAAGATTCAGTATATGTGTTGGGTGGTTTCATTTACTCAATAAACGCAGCCTGTAATGATTTCTAAACACAAGGTGATCCCGGCAAGTCCACTTGGCTCCTGTTTTAAAATGACCACGTCGTCCACGGAAGCAGATCAATGCTGGTGTGGTCAGTTTACGTCCCTGCTATTGCTGCTAGAAGTTGCATGACACCATGCTGCGTGCCTGTATCTTCTATAGCAGTGGTCTGAAAACTGACCCAGTGGCCGGTAGCGGGCCTTTGCTTGTCTTTATCTGGGTCTTGGGACACTATTCCTCCCACTGACACCAATGATGGGACACTATTCCTCCCACTGACACCAATGATGGGACACTATTCCTCCCATTGACACCAATGATGGGACACTATTCCTCCCACTGACACCAATGATGGAACACTATTCTTCCTACAGATACCAAGGATGGAGCACAATTCCTCCCACTGACACCAATGTTGGGGTATAATTCCTGCTACTGACATCAATAAGGGGCACTATTCCTCCCATTGACACCAACGATGGGGCACTATGCCTCCCATTGACACCAATGATGGAGCACTATTCTTCCTACAGATAACAATGATGGGGCACTATTCCTCCCACTGACACCAATGATGGGGCACTATTCTTCCTACAGATACCAATGATGGGACGCTATTCCTCCCACTGACACCAATGATGGGGTATAATTCCTGCTACTGACATTAATAAGGGGGAACTATTCCTCCCATTGACATCAATGATGGGGCACTATTCCTCCCACTGACACCAACGATGGGGTATAATTCCTGCTACTGACATCAATAAGGGGGCACTATTCCTCTCATTGACATCAATGATGGGGCACTATTCCTCCCAATGGTGACAGAAACCAGAGTGATTTTTTTAAATGAAAAATCCATAGGATAATTGAGCCAACATGTTTCAGGGGTTTACTCACCTTCTCCCTTCATCGGGGATACACATCTTCATTCAGATATGTATATATACTGTGTATATATATATATATATATATATATATATATATATATATATATATATATATATATATACATACATACATATATATAGAACATTTCTCAGAAACAGTTATGAAAACACTCCAACTAAGATATATTCCTATCTTACCCGGTGATGTGAGGGGCGGCCGGTCTTCCACAATGAAGTCTTTGTAGAGATCCTTGTGTCCTTCTATATACTCCCACTCCTCCATGGAGAAATAGACAGTGACATCCTGACACCTTATAGGAACCTGACACACACAATGATACAGTCACCATCCAGACACATCCCTTGTCTGTTACTGGATAATGTCCCAGAATTCCCGGCACCGCTCACCTCTCCTGTCAGCAGCTCAATGATCTTCTGGGTGACTTCTAGAATCTTCTCCTCATCAATCTCTTCACACTTTGGCCTGCTGGCTGGAGAAACTCGGGATTTCCGTGGTGGTCTGGATATCCAGGGACGGCTGTAGGCTAACAAACGCTCACCAGAGTTTGTAATGACTGAACAGTCCTGTTAATTAAGAGCAATATTAATTAATACACCTACAGAAGAAAGTCCAAGACCAGACTTACACGGAGTAAATGTAATTCTGAAGAAGACATTCACATTTTGGTTCAAGATCAACCATTTGGTGTTTCATTATTAGAGCTAATAATAATAATAGTAAAATGGATGTCATGTGACCTCCCAGAATCCTCCTCACCTCTCCGGTCAGGTCTGTGTTTTATTAATAGAGATAAGAGTGATGTCATGTGACCTCCCAGAATCCTCCTCACCTCTCCGGTCAGCTCTGTGTTTTATTAATAGAGATAAGAGTGATGTCATGTGACCTCCCAGAATCCTCCTCACCTCTCCGGTCAGCTCTGTGTTTTATTAATAGAGATAAGAGTGATGTCATGTGACCTCCCAGAATCCTCCTCACCTCTCCGGTCAGCTCTGTGTTTTATTAATAGAGATAAGAGTGATGTCATGTGACCTCCCAGAATCCTCCTCACCTCTCCGGTCAGTAGGTAGATGATCTCCAGGGTGAGGTTTAATATCCTCTCGGTCATGTGACTGCGGCTCTTCTCCATCGTCCGGTCTGTTCTTATGGAAGGTCTCCGGGTGTATTAGGTTCGGTCTCTCACGTCTGCTCCACCCTGCATGATAAAACAATTGTACGATAGAATGGCATAAAACTGGTTCTGATATCTTACACGTGTCCTGTGTATTAATGATATCCAGCTTGTGAAAAAGAAGATCTATTACTCACAATACACAAGGAATATTCCAGTCTGTTAATGTCAATTGGGTTTCTATTGGTGTTTATAAACTCTTAAAGGAATAACCCTCCCCTGGTGGTACACACTGCCACCTGGATGACACCAGCAGCTCTCAAATTCTCCCTTCTCACCATAAATATCATGTACAGGGCGTCCAATATTAAAGGAGAAAAAAAAAAACACTTCCTGTCTGTACTGGCAGACTTCCGGGTTGTGCGTTCCACCTGAGTTCTTCTGTACGTTCTGGGCAGCTTCCGGGTTCTGCGTTACAGCTGTTCTTCCACGCGCCTGCGCTCTCCGTAGATTGTCAGCCAGCGCGAAACGATAGCAGAGAGAGCGAGAGAGAGGGGGCGAGAGTGGCCAAGCGGAACCACATAGACGGAACATGGAGGAAGGATATCGAAAGCGACGTCCGGCCTTTGGAACGCGCAGCTTTCATCCCCAGTGGAACGCAAATAATAGGCTCTTTGCCCTGCAGAGCTAGAAAGTCAGAATGATGAATGGGAGTCTAGACTCTATGGTGATGTCAATGTGCAGTGGAAACCCTTCATAATGCACAATGCTCATAGTGTACAACCTGTGAACTCAGCTTAGGGATGGGGGGAACCCCTCATAATGGGCAAATGTATAGACCTGGCAACTTAGCCCAGGGATGGTGGGAGCCCCTCGTGATGAGCACAGCGGGTGTACAAACCAGGGAACTCAGCACAGGGATGGTGGGAACCCCTCATAATGGGCACAGCGGGTGTACAGACCCGGGAACTCAGCACAGGGATGGTGGGAACCCCTCATAATGGGCACAGCAGGCGTACAGACCTGGAAACTCAGCACAGGGATGGTGGGAACCCCTCATAATGGGCACAGCACTTACAATACAAAATAGGCGAATATGTACCAATTAAATGAAATTAAAAAAAATCATCATTAAAAGCCATTATGTCTAATAAAAATATTCACGTGAAATCAATCATATATCTAAACAATGATTGACTGTTATATGTATTTGCAACATAAAAAGAAAGAGAAAAAAAAAAATCAGCAGCTGCCATTTTGTTGTAGCCAGTTGCAGAGACAGGAAGTGATGCACCCCCTAGACAGGAAGTTCTAGGCCAGAGGTCAAGGAACAGGAAGTGGATGGAAACCATTGTTCTAACTGGCAGTAGGTAATGACTTTTTTTTAAAAAAAATTCTATTTATTATTATTATCTGTTTATTCAGAGCTCAGCGTCTTCCTGCAGGCTCCCCCTTCCGTCATCCTGCTTCCTCTACCACACCTGCTGCGGGGACCTCTGTCCCCAGATGGACCGTTTACCCAACACCAGTCTTTTCTGTTGCTCTTCTGTGCTTTTTAACCCTGTTGGTGCTGAACCGACGGAGGCGCCGCTTCCCCTCCTCCACCGTCACAAAGAAACTCGATACAAACCAAGGCGCTGCGACGCGATGCTCCCCGACTAAACTCCAGGAAGGCGTTTATTTTTTGCACGACTTTATATGAAGTACACTGAGCCCATTTATCAAAGGTTGAAGATTGCCCGTTGGTTGGGGGATTGGGGTCGGCTCTCGTTTTCACCGCATGGCGCCCATCTATGCAGCTGCGGTTGATGCGTTTTTCCAGCCCGTTTTGCCTTTTTAAACCCGCGTTTTTGCATGCAGTTTTCACGCGCTTCATTTTTTTTTTTTTATTCTCTTTAACCGCTTGCCTACTGGGTACTTACACCTCCTTCCTGCCCAGGCCAACTTTCAGCGCTGTCACACTTTGAATGACAATTGCGCGGTCATGCTACACTGTAATCATGTGACATTTTTATCATTTTCTTCACACAGATAGAGCTTTCAGTTGGTATTTAATCACTGCTGGGCTTTTTAATCCTTACTAAAAAAAAAATTTAGCTCATCCCCCACAGCTATTACCCTTTTGTATAACTTGACCCTCCCTCCTAGATTGTAAGTTCTAACGAGCAGGGCCCTCTGATTCCTCCTGTATTGAATTGTATTGTACTTGTACTGTCTGCCCTAATGTTGTAAAGCGCTGCGTAAACTGTTGGCGCTATATAAATCCTGTATAATAATAATAATAATTAATAAATAAGTAATTTTTCTCCTTCACTGATGTGCACTGATGAGGTGGCACTTATGGGCACTGATTAGGTGGCACTAATATGCTGCAATTATGGGCACTGATAGGTGCACTGGTGGGCACTGATGGGCAGCAATGATAGGCAGCACTGACTGGCATCACTAATGGGCACTGATTGCTGGCACTGGTGGGCAATGATTGCTGGCACTGGTGGGCAATGATTGCTGGCACTGGTGGGCTATGATTGCTGGCACTGGTGGGCTATGATTGCTGGCACTGGTGGCGCTTTATTGTAATCAGGGCACTGATGATCAGTGCCCTGATTACATGTCTCGATGTCCCCTGCAAGAAGATGCCGTTGATCGGCTCTCCTTGCCACTAATGAGCTCCGGCGTGTTCGCACACTCCACGTGCAGAGCCCGCCAGGAAGTCGGCACGCCGCTGCGCTAATCACAGGCAGTGAGACGTTTTCCCGATGTGCAGCTGCAGAGATCAGGAAATGTCTCACTGCCTGTGATTAGCGCAGCGCCGTGCCGACTTCCTGGCGGGCTCTACACGTGGAGTGTGCGAACACGCCGGAGCTCATCCTTATTCGCCACACACTCTGTCAGTGTGAGGCGATGAGAGTCAATTACTGCCATTTCTGTATTTACATGTGACCGGCTGTAATTGGACACAGCCGATCACATGGTTAAAGAGCCAGGGTTCTTTACAGAGATCGGGGTTGCGCCGTGTCCTAGTTCGGGTGCGCTGTCATATGACGTCCACCCAGAACGAGAGCCGCACCATACTTCTGTCATTTGACGGCAAGCATCTAACCAACTGTGAATAAGCTGGTTGTTAAGGAGCGAGGCCAGGAAGCTGGCCGCTGCGCCTTAACAACCATTGAGTCATCAGCTGTCAGCGGTGATCCCCACTGACAGCTGAATGTAAAAAAAAATCGCCCAATCCAGAGCCCCCCTGCCCCAAAGCACCCCCCCCCCCCAACGTTGAGGGCAGGTGGCCTCGTATAGTTCAGCAGAGGAAGGGGGGGGGGGCATTCGCCCGTCCCCTCCCTTACCTGACCTGTCGGGCTGCATGCTAGGATAAGGGTCTGGTATTGATTCGGGGGGCTACGCCATTTTTTCCTGATTTTTGTTTTTTTTGTTATTGCTGGTAATTCTCTTTTTTTACATTCAGCTGTCAGCGGGAAACATTACTAGTATAAAAAGAAAATAAATAAATACAAATTCCAGTAAATATCCCATACTTTGTAAACGCTATAACTTTTGCGCAAACCAATCAGTATACGCTTATTGGGGTTTTTTTTTTCACCAAAAATATGTAGCAGAATACATGTTGGCCTAAATTTATGAAGAAATTAGATTTTAAAAAATTTTATTGGATATTTGTTGTAGCAGAAAGTAAAAAATATTGTTTGTTTTTCAAAATTGTCGGTCTTTTTTTGTTTACAGCGCATTAAAAAAAAAAAGATGATCAAATACCACCAAAAGAAAGCTTTATTTGTGAGAAAAAAAATTATATAATTTTTTTTTTTTTTTGGGTACAGCATCGCACTAAATGCAGAGATGATTAAATACCACCAAAAGAAAGCTCTATTTGAGGGAAAAAAATTCTATACATTTTTTTTTTTTAGGTACAGCGTCGCATGACCGCGCAATCATCAGTAAAAATAACGCAGTGCTGTATCGCAAAAAAAAATGGTCTGGTCATGAAGGGGGGGGTAAATCTTCGTCAAGTGGCTAAACTCTGCGTTCAGATCCACACTGCATTCAGTTTTAGGTTTCATTCACACGGCCGTACTATAGCGTACGCCCGGTGCGCGGGCCGTGTTTGCCTGCACGGGGATGCATAGGTGTTTTCCGTGCATGCCCATGCAGTCAGTCCTAATCATTTCCATTGGGGCACAGCGTCGGCACGAGCACAGCCGCTGCTCCCAATTTGGGAATGAGAAAACACACACACAGGGGGCGCTGTTCCAGAAGGTCTACTGAGTTAATAAAATTCCAGGATCGTGTTCAGCTGATAGTTTATTAAACACGAGATGGTCACGGACTACATGCAATGTGCACAGCGATGCCAGGGTACATACTCAGAGGGTGGAATATTTAGAGCCAAACTCACATAGGTGGATGGTAAGCAAGCCCCCCCCCCCCCCCGTGTGTGTTTTCTCGTTTCTCTCATTGTTTATATGAGTTGGGGCAGCAGCGGTCACTGTGGTCAAATAGTTATCTTTATATAACCACTGGGAATTGTTCTTTGTGCCCGGTTCCTGTTTGTTTGCAGCTGCTCCCAATTTAGCAGCCAGGCGCGCGCGAACGCGCCCCCGAACGCACACAATTTGACAGCACCCACTCGGCTGTCAAATTGGGAGCAGCAGCTGCGTCTGTACGTCCGCTGTGCCCCAACTGAAATGAATGAGGCTGACTGCACGGGGAGGTCTGCGCATCCCCATTGAGGGCAAACATGGGTGCTATAGTATGCCCGTGTGAACGAGGCCTTAGGGCTCATTTGCACCAGATGCATTCAAGTGCATTTATTTTAATGAGCCTAGTTTACACCATACACCATTTTCATGTGTTAAAAAAAAAAAAAAAAAAATTTTTGGACTGGGACCCACCGCAAACACATGTAAGAAAAAAATGAAACCATAACTCAAAAAAATACATGTAAAACAGTATAAACAAAGATCTGTGTTTGTGGTCAGATTTTGAAGGTGTTTTACGCAGGATGTATTTAAACGCTTGTGCGAATGTTTATATAAACAAAGCCATTTATTCAGAGTGAGCGAAGACTGAGGTCATTCTGCGCTGCCACCTAGTGGATGATTCCTTCAGAGTCGGGAGGGGGGGGGGGATATGGATATACACGTGGGTCCGTTGAGATGCACCATGGACCATTTTCTACGCAGGTTTGCCGCCAGATTTCTACACCCGTGTGCATGGGTCGTAGACTCTCAGGTGTCCTTAAAGTCTCCTCCTATTTGCAAGTATGGGATAGCAGTGACGCCCACAGAGATCTGTGGATATATAGCAACTGACCTTTATGGGTATGGGGAGCGCACTTTGGTCATTCCTGGACTGCTACCACCATTGTAGGTGGAGTGCATTCAGAAATCCAACCGTTAACTGAATCTCTGTACGATCTACAGGAGAATGTCTGCTGTACACGATACGACCACATACGTATCGATGGAGAAGGAGGAGAAGAGTCAGATGACAGAGAGGATATTGAACCTGACTCTGGAGATTGTCTACCTGCTGACCGGAGAGGTGAGGAGGGTTCTGGGAGGTCACATGACATCACTCTTATCTCTATTAATAAAACACAGACCTGACCGGAGAGGTGAGGAGGATTCTGGGAGGTCACATGACATCACTCTTATCTCTATTAATAAAACACAGACCTGACCGGAGAGGTGAGGAGGATTCTGGGAGGTCACATGACATCACTCTTATCTCTATTAATAAAATACAGACCTGACCGGAGAGGTGGATTCTGGGAGGTCACATGACATCGAGGTGAGGATCCTGGGAAGTAGTCACATGACATCACTCTTTCTATTCTGCTTTTCCCCTTATATAGAAATATGCTGCAGTGAAGATAACGTGTATTGAAAGTCTTTTACAAGGGATGTATCCAGCTATGTCAGAAGGATGGGGTCGAAGCCAGAACTCCATTGCAGTGCCTCCACCTCACTCCCCAGTTCTTGAGAGAAAAAACATTCAGAAGGTTCAAGAAATCACTAACAAACTTATGGAGCTGCTGACAGGAGAGGTGAGCGGTGCCGGGAATTCTGGGACATTATCCAGTAACAGACAAGGGATGTGTCTGGATGGTGACTGTATCATTGTGTGTGTTAGGTTCCTGTAAGGTGTCAGGATGTCACTGAGAGTATCTCCATCTCCAAGGACAACAAATATTTAGAAGGACACAAGGATCTAGTGATAGAGGACCGGCCGCCCCTCACATCACCGGGTAAGAGGAGATTTTAATTTTTTGTTGAAGATCCACCTAGATACACACATTTATTTATTTATTTCAGGTACTTATATAGCGCTGTCAATTTACGCAGTGCTCTACATATACATATCATTCACAGCAGTCCCTACCCTCAAGAAGCTTACAATCTAAGGTCTCTAACACACATTTATACATATACTAGGGTCAACTTTAGATAGGATCAGATTAACCTACCAGCATATCTTTAGAGTGTGGGAGGAAACCGTAGTACCCGGAGGAAACCCACGCAGGCACAGGGAGAACATGCAAACTCCAGGCAGATGGTGTTGTGGTCGGGATTCGAACCAGCATCCCTTTTTGCTGCTAGGTGAAAGTGCTAACCACTACACCACTGTGCACACATCCTCTAAAATAAGGACATAGTATGTCAGGTTCATATAAGGTGTCAGGATGTCAATGTCTATCTTTCAATGGAGGAGTGGGAGTATTTAGAAGAACACAAGGATCCCTACAAGGATGTTATTATGGCGAGCCAGCCGCCCCTCACATCACCAGGTAAGAAAAGACTTTATTGTAAAGGAGAGAGCAGTACGGAGAGTCCACCTAGATCCCCCATCATCTGATAAAGACATAGAAACAATGTATTCAGTCATTGTGTGTATTTCCTACAGATGGATCCGGTAATGGGAACCCACCAGAGAGCTGTGCCCGTGCTCTGCATTCCCAGGATTCCACACAGGAAGATCAGGAGATCCTTCACCATGATCAGGTAGGTGGAACTTAGGACCTCACCAAAGAGTTTGTAGTGACATTTGTGTGGTATGGTTTGTAGAGACGTTGTTTGGTATGGTTTGTAGAGACGTTGTTTGGTATGGTTTGTAGAAACGTATGTTTGGTGTGGTTTGTGGAGACGTTTGTTTGGTATGGTTTGTAGAGACGATAGTTTGATATGGTTTGTAGAGACGTTTGTTTAGTATGGTTTGTAGAAACGATAGTTTGGTATGGTTTGTAGAAACGATAGTTTGGTATGGTTTGTAGAGACGTTTGTTTAGCATGGTTTGTAGAAACGATAGTTTGGTATGGTTTGTAGAAACGATAGTTTGGTATGGTTTGTAGAGACGTTGTTTGCTATGGTTTGTAGAGACGTATGTTTGGTGTGGTTTGTGGAGACGTTTGTTTGGTATGGTTTGTAGAGACGATAGTTTGGTATGGTTTGTAGAGACGTTTGTTTAGTATGGTTTGTAGAAACGATAGTTTGGTATGGTTTGTAAAAACGATAGTTTGGTATGGTTTGTAGAGACGTTGTTTGCTATGGTTTGTAGAGACGTATGTTTGGTGTGGTTTGTGGAGACGTTTGTTTGGTATGGTTTGTAGAGACGATAGTTTGGTATGGTTTGTAGAGACGTTTGTTTAGTATGGTTTGTAGAAACGATAGTTTGGTATGGTTTGTAGAGACGTTTGTTTAGTATGGTTTGTAGAAACGATAGTTTGGTATGGTTTGTAGAAACGATAGTTTGGTATGGTTTGTAGAGACCTTGTTTGCTATGGTTTGTAGAAACGATAGTTTGGTATGGTTTGTAGAGACGTTTGGTTGGTATGGTTTGTAGAGATATTTGGTTGGTATGGTTTATAGAGATGTTGGGTACATCTTTTTCTTTGTTTTATTCTGTTTCGATTACCTAATTGCTCTCTGGACCTTGTTTAGGGCATAGAACAGATCAAAGTTGAAATTAAAGAGGAAGATGAAGAGACGTATGTGATGGATGGTCAGCCATACAAGGAGGAAGTTCACACAGAGATAGACACGGGTGAGTAATAAAAACTGAATACAGAGAACATTCTCCTGGTGGTTGTTCTTTTCCTTCCTGTTTTTGCACTCCTACAAGCCATCATGTGTTTGCAGAACATTCCATTCCACCAGTCTGGTAATCCATAGTCCTACCCTATTTGTAAAAACCTTTGACCGACCATTCATTTTCCAAGTGACCACTCATTTGGCCTAGCCTTGTCTGCAGCCCCTCTTTGTTACATCCAGACTCGTTGAGGTTTAGGAATACTCTTTCATAATTTGTTTTAGAACCATTTTCCTGACCAGTGGTGGCATTTAAGTTGATAGCAAAGACACCTATCAAAGTATTGTGTCCAGGTGTTTCCAGTGATGGGGTTCTGTTAATGCTGCAGCATACTAGACATTTGTGTTTCGTTTCGCTCTTAATCAAAGTTCGGACAAAATTCTCGTCATTCAGGGATTCAGATGTATCAATACAACAGTAATGAATTGAAATGAATCCGAAACAACAAAACGAAATTTCGTGCAAAATAATGAATTATCCAAATTTGAATCGAAAAGTCAGAGAAAAAAACAGCGTGGGGTCCCCCCCAATCAATACCACACCCTTCAGGTCTGGTATGGATATTAAGGGGAATCCCACACCAATTAGAGAAAATAAACAGCGGGGGGTCTCTCCCAAAATACCATACCCTTATCTGGGCAGGGGGGGGGGTGAGCGAGTGTCCCCCCACCCAAAGCATCTTGCCCCCATGTTGATGGGGACAAGGGCCTCTTCCCAACAACCCTAGGCTGTGGGCAGGGGGGGTCTGTGGGCAGGGGGCTTATCGGAATCTGTAAGCCCCCTTTAACAAGGGGGTCCCCAGATCCCGCCCCCTCCCATGTGAATGAGTATGGCCTACCCATTCAGGAAAAAAGTGTAAAGAGGGAATAAAGATACAACAAGAGTTTTTGACAATTCCTTTATTAAAAATATAAAAACAATGTCCCCTGATGTAGATCCATCATCAATCACGACGCCCACTGCCACCTCTAGACCAAAAAAAAAAATAAAAGCTCCGACCGCAACAAAGGTTAACCACCAAAAGCCTGCTCCACCATGTGACAGTTCTTAAAT
Source organism: Aquarana catesbeiana (assembly GCF_042186555.1). Taxonomy (NCBI): domain Eukaryota; kingdom Metazoa; phylum Chordata; class Amphibia; order Anura; family Ranidae; genus Aquarana; species Aquarana catesbeiana. Next base: position 288,312,754 of record NC_133331.1, on the reverse strand, counting down.
AGGTAAAGGGCGGGGCCACCCAGTGACATCACTAGGTGGCACCGCCCCCTTGTGACATCACAACCGGTGCATGCTGGATAGGTGATGTTTCAAAGGGGTGGTTCCACAAGGTGATGTCACCGGGTGGCCCCACCCCTTACCTATTTAAGAATTCTCACACGGCGGAGCAGGCAGTCGACGGTTAGCCTTTGTCACGGGCGGAGCTTTTTTTTTTGGGTCTGGCGTCGTGATTGATGATGGATCTACATCAGGGGACATTGTTTTTTTTATTTTTAATAAAGGAACTGTCAAAAACTCTTGTGTCTTTATTCACTTTTTACACCTTTTTGGTGAATGGGTAGGGGTACACACTGCACTGTTTGTACACATCGCACTTACCAGATATGATTGACTCTATTAGTTAAAAAGAAGTCAAATAGCGCTTTGTCATCAATATTTGGTCCTTAATCCCTTTCTGATCCATCTCCGGGGTCCTCTGCTTTTATAGTTAGTATGGTGCCTCTGTGTCTAGAACTACTCCGTAAAGTACAGGAGAGGAGATGGGGAAGCCTCTTGTAGTGTAGTAGTATTTATTTGGTATTTTAAAAGCGTAAACCTGCAAACTTAAGCCAAACTTAAAACTGGGAACATCAATTTGCGCTCCACGTGCGTTCCAAGAAGTGGAAGTGATGTTTACCAAGAGCTCTGCCCTACGTGTTTCGTCATCTACATCTGACATCATCTGGAGCTGTTTCTCTTTTTAATTAAAGAAGTCAATAATATCTGGTGAGTGCAGTGTGTATGGGTGCGGGTGCCGAGGAAACATGGCTACATGTTTGGATTATTTTTGCATAGAGCACTTTTGTTCAGGTGAATTTGGTTGCACTTTTTGGACACATAATTAAAACATAGTATACAAGAGCGCGGTCTTATATCCTAATTTTAGGGATATCTTGGTTTATGTATTTAGGACTTTTTAAGTTCGGTTCATGGCAGCTCTCCTTTATTTAATAATAGCTTTAGAAAAAATTTTTTGTAGATTTATTGTTTGATTATTGTTCGATATGATTTTGATATTTTTACATGCACTAAATACGGTTGATTAGCACAGGTCTAAAGTGTATTCATTTTTTATCTGTACACACTGCACCCACTAGATATTAATTACCTCTCTAATTAAAAAAAAGGAGCAGCTCCTGATGACGTCAGACGTAGATGATGAAACACGTTGGAGCGGGGTTTCCAGTAAACATCACTCCCGCTTGTTGGAATGGTTTTATGCCTTGGGAGTGGCCTGCACAGAGCCCTGGCCTCAACCCTACTTAACACCTTCGGGATGAAATGGTACACCAGTTGTGAGCCAAGTCTTCTCATATAACTTCAGTAACTGACCTCACAAAAAAGAAAAGAAAGAAAAGAAAGCCTTCCCCAAAGGGGGGAAACTCCAAATTAACAACTTGCCACCAAGTACAACAGTACATTTACCGCGGCCAGGCGGCAGCTGCAGGCTTAGCAACGTACTGGTCTGTAGCTCAGCACACGCGCACTTGCGCGCCCCCCTGGGCTGTGCAGCGGCGCGATCATGTAAGTAAACCTGCTATGAATGGAAGCCATTCATGACAGCTTTCTTACTATTGTGATGCTGTGATTGGCCCACACCCATCACATGGTACCTGGGCCAATCTCAGCACCCTGTACCATGTGATTAGCTGTAGCCATTCACAGCATCACAATAGTAAGCAAGTTGTCATGAATGAAAGACATTCATGTCTATTGCTTATAACAGTGATCATTGTTATACGCAGTAACAATAAAATCCCTGATCACCTCCCCCACTATGATGACATTGAACTACTCTAATGACAGTATGTAGAAAAAAAAGTAAAAAAAAAAAAAATGTTAAAAATATATTTTTATTCAGGAGCATTTTTATCTTTTTTGTGTAGTCTTGAGCCCGAATATTAAACATCTTTGTGTTTTTTTGCCCATCAGAGGAAGGCAACAGTAAAAGATCAACAATTGGATGTCCTGTTTTACCTCCAGCCTGGGACACAGATGAGGAGAACTCACGAGATTCCCTTAAAGTTCATCCAGCTTTTCACGAAGTGGACAGATCGCCCAACCCCCCTAATCCTGAAGATTTTTCCCCCAATTATTCTCATTCTCCTTCCCCAAATGTAAATCGGGGACTTCACAGTGTCGCCGGATCACCAACTCCCTCTCACTCAGAGGAATTTTATACCAATAGATCACACATCATTAACTCAAATATCTATCCAGGACTTGATGGTGCAGATAGATCTAAAGATCCTTCCAATCCTGAGGGATCTTTGCTTGGTAAATCAGATACTGTCTCAAATATCACACCAGGTCTTCTCCTTCCATATAGACCATCAGATCCCTCCAAACCTGAGGAAACTTCTTCTGACAAATCGCAGACTTCCTCCCCCAATATCATTCCTAGTCTTCTCATTGGATATAGACAACCGGTACCGTCAAATCCAGAGGAATCTTCTTTCAATGCGATAGCGCAACGGGCAGGGACGCACGAGGACGCATTATATCCATGCTTTTCCAGCTTGGTGAAGATGGTTGAACACCAGAGAGCACACATTGGCGACCAGCTCGGCCAGGAACCTGCTTTTGGTGACCATCAGCAGAAGCATCTGGGCAAGAAGGTGTTCCCGTGCATAGAGTGCGAGAAGTTCTTCGCCCACAGCGCTGACCTTGATAAACACCAGCGCCGTCACTCCAGAGAAAAGCCGTTCTCGTGTGCTGAATGCGGCAAGGCCTACACCCAGAAGTCCCACCTCGTCAACCACCAGCGGCTTCACACCGGCGAGAACATACTGCCCTGTACGGAGTGCGGCAGGTGCTTTACGCTAAAGTCGCAGTTCATAAAACACATGAGGACTCACACAGGGGAAAAACCATACTGCTGCTCGGAGTGCGGGAGGTGCTTTGCCCAGAAATCGACACTGGACAACCACCAGACCATCCACACTGGTCAAAAGCCATTCTCTTGCTTGCAGTGCGGCAAACACTTTGCACGGAAGTCCACCCTCCAGAAGCACCTGGAGCTTCATGCCAGTGGAGTTATTGCTGTGAAGCCCTGCCCCTGAGGAGAACGTTTCTCAAAATGGATGGTATTATCCTCTACGTCTGAAAGACCACACACCCCTGAGGAGAAAGTTTCTCAGAATGGATTGTATTGTCTTCTACATCTGAAAGACCACACACGCCCCGGAGGAGAACGTTAATCAGAATGGATTATATTGTATTCTACATCTGATAGACCACACATGCCCCTGAGGAGAACGTTTCTCAGAATAGATTATATTGCCTTCTACATCTGGTAGACCACACATGCCCCTAAGGAGAATGTTTCTCAAAACATATTGTATTGTCTTCTATATCTGAAAGTCCACACACGCCCCTGAGGAGAACGTTTCTCAGAATGCATTATATAGTCTTCACCATCTGATAGACCACACATGGTCCTGAGGAGAACGTTTCTCAACCATTATAGAAGAACTGTCCCCACGTCCTCGCGTTCTGCTGCTATGCACAATCTGGGTCTGGCCCTGCTCCGGAGAACCGGTGGGCCTGAAATGGTACCATCAACTGACGCGCTCCTGAGTATTCTGGGATGCTGATTCAGCAGGTGCAAGGAACAAGACTCTGACTGTTGTATTCTTATTGAATACCCGAAGATCTCTAAAATGTCTACCAAGCTGTTGAAAATTATGCAAAAATGTGCACCAAACCACTTGACTAGTATTTTTATTAAGACTTTTTTTGCGTTGTTTTATTTTCTTGTTTTGTTTTTTCTCTTTTATTTAGTGGATTTCTTATTCTGAAAGACTTAATTATTGAGTGCTGTTGGCAAAAACCAAATAAAATTGTTTTGATAAAAAAGAAAAAAAAATACCCATGTAACCAATGTAAATCTGGCAGTTTGACACCCATCCAGAAGCCCCCTCGTCCCCCTGCTCTTGTGTTTTTAGCGATGTTGGGGACCTCTGTTGGGTGTCTTATGGTTGCTTCTGATTTCAGTGATGCTTTACCAGTGACAAGATCAGAGGACAGATTTCATTCTTCTGTGTCACCAGTTTTGTTGCCCAGTAGCTTCTCCCTCGCCATACAGGCTCCACCCCTTAACACGGTTAGGTGTTGATAACTGTGAAGATTAAAACCAAAATGGCTACGTTTATAAACAGAGCTCCAATGCTATACCAGCCTACTGCTTGCAAAGAAAGTTGAGCTGCAGTGATTCCTCTAAGCAACCTATATAGTACCTCCCCACTCATATACCCCTGAGGGGGGGGGGGGGGCTGTAAAGATTAAAGGTGAACTCCGGGCCTTCCCTTCAGTCTTGCACAGTTGTACCGGCTCCTGTACCAAAATGACTTACTCGGATTTCACTGCACACTGTGAGCTATTCACAGTGTGTATTAGAAACTGCAGCAAGCCCCGCCTCATTTCCTGGCTGGAGGACATTCATTATCTTAGATAAAGGCAAACAGCTTTAAAGCTTCACTCCAGGCAAACTGGTACACAGAGGAAATAGGTAGACCAAGGCTGTTTTACCTGACAAAGGATTTGTATTTCTGTCCATCCAGTTCTGAAATTTACACAGCTTTGCCAAACAGCCCTGTCTAGCAGAGCAGACTTGCTTTTTCTCTACTGCAATTAAGTAGCACTTATGTGTCTTGTCCCTCCGCCAGCACTGATTGGACTGTGAAAGAAGCAGCAAACCGATGAGCTGGTTATCTCCTCCTCTCAGCATGTTTCTTATTAGCACATGAAGACATAAAACTGGTTGGCTCCTTGTGCTGCTGCTTCCCCTCACAGTCTGTGTTCTGCTGTAAAGTGACTTCAAGATGTTGATTTAAAAAATAGACCTAATGATGTATTCATTGCATTAACTTGCATCATTCGCTGTGCAGATGTCTTAACCATTCGCACAAGCACCCCATTATATATAAGAATAGAATAAGACTAAGAAATAAGAACAGAATAAAAATTAGAATAGAATAGGTATAAGAATAGAATGGCAATAGAATAGAATAAGAAGAGAAACGAATAAAATAGAATGGAATAAGAAGAGAATTGAATTAGAATAGAATAGGTATAAGAAATAGAATAGCAATAGAATAGAATAAGAAGAGAATAGAAAAGAATAAAATAGAATAGAATAAGAAGAGAATTTAATTGGAATGGATTAGGTATAAGAATAGAATATAATAAAAAGAGAATTAAATAAGAATAGAATTAGAATAAGAATAAAATAGAATGAGACTGGATTAGAAATAGGAATAGAACAGAAATAAAAAGAGAATATAAATAAGAAGAGAATAGGAATAAGAATAGAATAGGGATAAAAATAAACTAGGAATAAGAATAGAATTGGGATAAGAATAAAATAGAATGAGAGTGGAATAGAATACAAATAGATTAGGAATAGAATAGAAATAAGAGAATAAAATAGAATACAATACAATATGAATAAGACAAAAATAGAATAAGAAGGGAATGGAATAATAATAGATTGGAATATGAATAGAATAAAAAGAGAATAGAATAGTAATAAGAATATAATAAAATTAGAAGAAGAAAATAATAGAATAGAATTGAATCAAAATAAGAATAGAATAAGAATGGAATAGAATAAGAATGGAATAGGAATAGAATATGAATAAGACAAGATTAGAATAAGAAGGGAATCGAATGGAATAATAATAGAAGAAGAGAATAGAATAGTAATAAGAATAGAATAAGAATATAATTAAGAATAGAATAGAATTAGAACAAGAAAATAAAAGAATAAGAATATAAAGGATTAAGAATAGAATAGAATAGAATACGAATAGAACAGTAATAGGAATATAAGTAGAATAAAAAAATATTAGAATAAGAATAGTATAGAAGTAAGAGAATAAAATAAGAATACCATAAGAATGGAATAGAATAGAATAGAAATTAGAATATAAAAAAATAAGAAGAGAATAGAAATAAGAATGGAATAGAATAGAAGTAGAATGGAATAGAATTAGAAGAGAATATATTATTTTCTTATTCATAAGAAGAGAATAGAATACGAAGAGAATGGAATAGAATAGGAATAAGAATAGAATTATCTCCTGTGATCCTCAGCTCCACCTAAAGGCCATAATGTGGTATTTTCCTGAAACACCTAAATAATAAAACTTCACATTATGACCACTAGATGGAGCTGAGGATCACAGGAGATAATTATAAGACATACAATACGGCAGACATGTGAGGTTCCCATACAAATGTTTTATACACGGCCCCCATAGGTGGAGTAGTTGTGACTTGTACTGTAGGTGAAGAGGAGCAGATCCAATGCTCAGTGAGGTTTTGGTGTTCCTCACCCTTTTATGAATAGTATATATGAGAAGAAGATATTCGCCAGCACACCAAGGATCATCAATTTCATAAAAGCGTTTTTTATTCAAGACAGATCACATCACAAATCTGTGTAGTGCGACATTTGGGAGCCACACAAGACCCCTTGGTCAGGCATGTATCCAGCCGGCGGTCTCTGCAGCACTCGGTATCTTGTGAGCTCATTCCAGAAACGTGTATGGTGGGAAGGAGGACTGTGGCCTTTTATGAAGAGGTCCCTTTTAATGTTTTGGTGGGGGAGGGGGAGGGTATACTGGCTGTGCAACTGAATGGTTCATCATTGGATGAGAAAAACTGTAAAGAACGTTTCCACGCTCTCCAGAAAATACGAACAGGAAGTTCACTGGTGAGTTCCACTGTGGCCAGAATCCAAACATCACCTCAAAGGGTCACTGGGAGTGGACTTGAAGCTTGTACAGAATCCTCAGCCACCATGGATCATATATACAGCATGTGGGCATTAAGGCCCCCCTCCTTGCTCCCGAACATACGCCTTACCTGGCCAGGAAGAGATTCTGTTATATCTGTAAATACCTGTTGATTTTGCCAGTAACCTTGTAAACTTGCTGCCCACTCGGCCTGTTATCAGTTACATTGTTCCCAGTTCTCTCTGAGGACTACAGAACCTTTCCCCACTATATTATAGAGAAAGGGGGTGTTCTGTAGTTCCCATCCTAGGGTGACAGCACCGCTTCTCCATACAGTCCGTTTGTTACGTGTAAATGGGGACAAGTCGTATGTTCTCAGGCTATAGTCGCTGCACTAGCTGGCATTAACTATCATAAGAAATATGTATAGTCCTCAGCTCCATCTGGTGGACTGAATGCGCCATTTTCCCCATTCACACATTCGATCTGTGGAGAATAGAAGCCTGAGAACATTCGATTTTGTCCTCTTCGCACACAATGCAGTTTCGACGGATGAACAGCTATGCAAATTGACTGGAGTTGAACCTAACAGGTATCTAAACCCCAAAACAAAAATGTAATATGTTGCGGCTTACTGGTCCTTAGATGTATCCGAATTTCCGAATGAAATGGTAACTAACTTTGTTACTAATTTTGAACGCATTCCAAATTTTCGAAACAATTCGAATTGGGATTGGTCAAAAAATTATGTGACGCCACAAGGGGGCGCGGTCACCCGCTGATGTAATCGGGCGACTCTGCCCCTTGCCTATTTAAGAAATGTCAGACAGAGGAGCAGGCAGTCGGTGGAGAGCCCTCGACAAGACCGGAGGGGTTTCTTTTTTCCGGGTTCAGCGGGCGGCATGATTGAGGATCGGACTACATCGGGGACATTGTTTTTTATTTTTTAATAAAGGAATTGTCAAAAACTCGTACTGTCTTTATTCACTTTTGCCACTTTTTTGGTGAATGAATAGGGGTACAATGTACCCCATACTCATTCACATGGGGGGGGGGATCTGGGGCCCCTTTTTAAAGGAGGTTTACAGATTTCGATAAACCCCCTACCCACAGACTCCCACAACCACCGGCCAGGGTTGTGGGGAAGAGGCCCTTGTCCTCATCAACATGGGGACAAGGCGTTTTGGGGTGGGGGGCCCCGTCCCGAAGCACCCCTCCCAGGTTGAGGGTATATGGTCTGTTATGCTTCGGGGGGGGGCCTCGCTTGTCCCCCCCCCCTTTTCTTGGTCTGCCAGGATGCACGCTGAGGTCTGGTATAGATTTTGGGGGGGACCCCATGCTGTTTTTTAAAAAATGTTGGCATGGGTTTCCCCTTAGAATTCATGCTAGACCACAAAGGGCCTGGTATGGATCGGAGGGGGGACCCCACGCTGTTTTTTTTTTCAGACTTTTCTATTGCCGTCATTCTTTGGTTTACATTTCAACGGGGAAGTCCATTGACATCTGATGAGTCCTCGGTTGTTAAGGACACGGCGGCCGGCTTCCTGGTCCATTCTTTAACAACCAGCTATTCTTCACACAGAATTCAAATCGGTCAATCATGTTTTGACCGATCAGAATTCGAATCGTTCCTAAAATTTGGAATTCGTTAGAAAATTTATAAGCTAAATGAAATTAAACAAAACGAATTCCGAAACATAACTAATATATACAAAACGAAACAAATTTGCACATGTCTAGTGCCAGACCCAATATGAGATCCACTTCTTCATGAACAAAGGTTCAGACCATACATTGTTGTGTTTTTTTGTTTGGTTCCAATAAACATTATTATCATAATTTCTACATGGCCATTCATACTTTGTTATGCACACTGGACACAACTCCTGGCTGACACATTTCACCCTCAATCAGGGATCCCTATTAGGCCCCGATGGGCAAGGTGTAATGCGTCAGTGGAGTCACGTCCAACAGGAGTTACAAGAATGGCCATTTAGTGGTGTTAAAAAAAAGTTCAACAGATACTTTTTTATAATGATAACTTCTAATTGAAGATAAACATTCTGCTAGCTTCCTAAAGTGGCCTTGTTGCCGACCTAACTTCTTACTGGTTCCTCCTTCTGAGCTCCATATCACTTCAGGAGACGCTATCTACGTGGAGGTGAACAGGATGAACCACCAAATGCTGTGTAGGACACAGGAGATTGACACTCCCTGAAATGGACTTCAGGGGACCATTTCTAGTGATCAGAGCAGAGTTCAGCAGTGCATGGAGCAGGGGAGGTAGGTATTCCATCTCTTCTTTACAGGTAACAGCTTGATTTGAGACCTTTCTTAAAGGCCAAATCCAAGCTAAAACTATTTTTCGAAACCCCTCCCTCACACTTACTTCTAACCCACCTGTATCAAACACAAGGCCCACGGGCCAAATCTGGCCCGGCGGGCCATTTCACGTGGCCCTTGCATCTCTACTGCAGCTGTGTCACCCCCCCCCCCATCTCCGACCCCACATTGTTTTCAGCAGAGGAGACAGAACTCCTCCTACGGATCCTGCGCCAGCCCCAACCCCCCCGCGGGATTCAGAAGACCCCAGCCCTCCTACAGACCCTGCACTTCACAGCTTCTTCCCATGATGTGATATAAGGGAGGGTGGGGTGCTCTGGTTATCTAGTCTTGTAGATACAACCGGCCCTTTGAGGGCAACCATAATGCTGATAGTTGAGTTTGACACCCCTGCTCTGACCCATCCTAATAGGCTTTTCTTCTCCCACTTTGTGAAGCCAGCTAAACTCAAAGTCCCCCTCCTGGTCCCAGCAGCGAGATGAAGCACAAGATTCCCAGTCTCCCTGTAATGACATCAGCCCTCTTCTGGATCCTGAAAGTACCCCCAACCCCTGGACATCCAATAGGACGTGTTCAGGTCATGAAGGCACTGAAGGAACCAAGTAGTAGCCATAAAGGTAAGACTCAGGCTTACTGAAAAACGTGACCATAGTTAAAGGGCAGTTAGATGGGGTCTTTTTTGATCCAGCGATCAGACAGAGGGTGGGAGGTGAAATGTATCCCGGAGTCGGGCTTAAAGGATTCCAGCAGCAAGATCCATTATCCAATTGCTGAATCTGTTCCCGTCTTCTTGGAAAGTCTGAGTGGTTCCATCTCCTCCTGTAACATTTTTTGTGAACTTACAATGGTAAGCAAATAAGCAATAATAGTAGGGGAAAAAAGAAAAAAACCTGATCACTCTCCCAGAGTAGTACAGTGTTACTATGGTGACACTGAACTACTGATGACCGTATGTAAAAATAAATAAATACATTTAAATAAAAAATAATCTTGAAAAAAAAATCTTGAAAGAAAAAAAATTAAAAAAAAAATTTTATTCCATCTTTTAACAAAAAAATTAAAGATTTTTTTTTTTTTTTTACATCTTGAAAAAAATATCTATTCTGAAAAATAATCTTAAAAAATTGAATGAAAAGCGATTACATTTTTTAAACTTTTTTTTCCCTATTAAGATTTTTCTTAAAGCTTATTTTTTTTTTTTAACATACTTTTAGAGTATTTATTTATGTAATTAGTTATTTATTTTTACATACTGTCAGTCAGTATCCCTGATGATCACGGCTACAATCAGTCATAATATGACGCTGCACTGCACTAGTGACAGTATATACAAAAAAAAAAACTAATTATGAAAAAAAAAAAAAATGTTTTATTCATTTTGCAAAAAAAAAAAAAAAAAAAAAAGACAACTTCAAAAAAAACTTGCTTCTTACTAAATACCTCAGATCTACTTTCCAAAAAGGGGTAAACTGAGGGGTATTTGTACTCCCCCGGCACTTTAGGGCTTTAAGAAATTTGATAGGCTGTCAGTACATCAGGACTGATCAATTTTTAAATATATAACATAGTTTTTAGACTCTAACATTCACACAGACTAAATAATATACAACGATTTTGGGTTATTTTTTTGCAGCAGAATACATTTTGGCCTAAATTTATAAAGAAAAATTATTTAGTTTCTTTTATAAAATTTTGCAAATAAGAAGAATGTTGTTGTTTTTTTTTAAAAAAAAATTCATATTATTTTCGTTTCTATAAAAAAAAATAAAAAAATTGAAAAACCCCAGTGGTAATCAAATACCACCAAAAGAAAGCTCTATTTGTGTGAAAAATCGGAGTTACTTACCGGTAACGTCCTTTTCCAGGAGTCTTTCAGGACAGCACCATAGAGAGACCTTGGCTCCTCCCCTTCTGAGGAAACACCGCCTTCAACTTAAAGCTTTAAACCTCACCGCTCTCCCCCGGCCCCTCAGTTCTTCAAGAGGACCTCCGGTTAGCTGGGGAGACACAAGAACACGTCATAATAACTTTGATCTTACCTGACGTTCTTCTGCGATGAACTCCATCACGAATATCCCTACAGTAGGGTGGGTAACTGTGCTGTCCTGAAAGACTCCTGGAAAAGGACGTTACCGGTAAGTAACTCCGATTTTCCCATTTCCGTCTTTCAGGACAGCACCATAGAGAGGATAAGCGAGCACCTTACCTTAGGGTGGGACTACTGCCTGCAGAACCTTACGCCCAAAAGCCTGGTCTTTTGCTGACAGAAGGTCCAATCTGTAGTGTTTCACGAACGTGTCGAATCTAGACCACGTTGCCGCTCTACAGATCTGCTCCGGAGACGCACCAGCCCACTCGGCCTGAGAGGTCGCCACTGCCCTTGTGGAGTGTGCCCTGATACCCTTAGGGGCTTCTAACCCGCTAAATATATAAGCCTGACTGATAGCTAACCTTAGCCACCTAGCTAAAGTGCGCCTCGAGGCTTTGCCTCCCTTCCTGGTTCCTGAAAATAACACAAAAAAGGAATCAGATTTTCTAAATGGTTTTGTATCCTCCAAGTATTGCAGGACACACCTTCTTACATCTAGTTTATGAAACCTATGTTCCTGTTCCCTCACAGGATTCAAACAAAAGGTGGGCAAAACAATTTCCTGGCCTCTATGAAAAACCGAGGCTACTTTCGGTAAGAAGGCCGGATCGGCCTTAAAAATTACCCTGTCCGGGAATACCTGAAAAAAGGGGGCCCTAATGGAGAGGGCCTCGAGTTCACTTACTCTTCTTGATGTAGTGATTGCCACCAAAAACACCGTTTTGAGGCTAATCCATTTTAGTGTACACGTCTCCAATGGCTCAAAGGGTTCCCCTGTAAGTGCTTGTAGGACCAAGGAAAGATCCCACATTGGGAAGGGGGGGACCTTCAGAGGTCTCTGCCTACTCAATGCTTTAAAGAATCTAATGACCCAAGGATCGGAGGCTAGTTGTTTCTCCAGAAACACACTCAAAGCAGAAACCTGCCCTTTCAGGGTGCCAAGGGCTAACCCCTTGTCCGCCCCTGCCTGCAGGAACTCTAAGACCGCTATAGAGCTGTGAGTATCAAAAGAAGTTTCTGTACACCAGCTATTAAAACGCCTCCATGTTTTTTGGTAGATGACCTGGGTTTCTTTTTTCCTGCAGTTAAGGAGGGTCTTTACCAAGCTATCTGAGAACCCTCTGTTCTTCAACAGATCTTCCTCAGTAGCCAAGCCGCGAGGCTCCATCTCCCCACCTGGGGACAACAGATTGGCCCCTGGGAAAGGAGATTCTCCTGAACTGGCAAAAGCCAGGGGGGTTCCGCTGCCAGACTTCTCAGGATGAGAACCAAGGCCTCCTGGGCCAATGTGGCGCAATAAGAATGAGAGTTGTGTTTTCCAGTTGGAATTTTCTTAGGACGGCTGGGATTAGTACAGGTGGGGGGAAGGCATAACACCTGTCGAAAGCCCAACTCTGAGCCAGTGCGTCTATCCCTAGAGCTCCATCCCACCTGTTTAGGGAGAAGAAGAGATGCACCTTCCTGTTTTCTCTCGAGGCAAAGAGGTCTATGCATGGCCTCCCCCACTTCTGGGATATTGCTTCGAAAACCCCCTGATTCAGAACCCAGTCGCCTTCCCTCAGCCGTTTCCTGCTGAGGTAATCCGCCACCAGATTTTGATCTCCTTTCAGATGCACTGCCGAGAGGGATAGGACGTTTAATTCGGCCCATCTGAGAATGCTTTCTACCAGGGTCCACAGAGGTCTGCTCCTGGTACCCCCCTGCCTGTTTATGTAGGCTACAGCTGAGGAGTTGTCCGACCGGACTCTCACATGCTGTCCCTGAAGTTCCTTTTGAAAAGTTTTGAGTGCCAAGGCTACTGCCTTCAGCTCCCTCCAGTTGGAGGATCTTCCTGCGTCCTCCTTCCGCCAGCCTCCCTGAGCCACCCGGTCCCCCATATGCGCCCCCCAACCCATGCCACTCGCATCGGTCGTGACGCATCTGGACACCGGCAGAACCCATTCCAGACCCTGAGAGAGATTGGCTTCTTTCCGCCACCACCATAGGGATCTCTTGACCTGGTCCGGTACAGTTATCAGGGAATCCAAAGATTCCTGACTGTGGTCCCAAATGCTCAGGATAAATAGTTGCAAGGGGCGAAAGTGTAGTCCTGCCCACTGGACTGCTGGAAGTGCTGCCGTCAGTAACCCCAAGGCTGACATAGCCTTTCTTACTGATATTTGTTGGCTGCCCTGGAGTAACGACATTGCCCTGTCTACCTTCTGGATCTTCTCCATAGGCAGGAAGACCTTTTGTTTTGTTGAGTCCAACAGGTAACCTAAAAAGATTACTTTTTGCGAAGGAGTCAGATTGGACTTCTCCAGATTTAAGAGCCAACCTAGACCCTCTAAGATGTTCTTTGTCAACTGCAGGTCCAGCGACAGTTGTTCCGCGGAAGGGGCAAAAAGTAGTAGATCGTCTAAATAAGCGATCACAGAAATGCCCCTGATCCGTAGGAAAGCCAAGACTTCTACCATGACTTTGGTGAAGATGCGGGGGGAAGAGGATAGTCCGAAGGGAAGGGCCCTGAACTGCCAGTGAAAGGTCCCTTCTCTGGTATTTATTGCCAGCCTGAGGAACCTTTGACACTGATCTGCAATGGGAATGTGCAGGTAGGCATCCCTCAAGTCTATCGATGCCATAAAGCAGTTTGGAGGAAGAAGTGTCTTTACCGAATAGATAGAGTCCATTCGGAACCTCCTGTAGGTGAGAGAGACGTTCAGAGGCTTCAGGTTCAGGATGAGCCTGAACTTCCCCGAGGGTTTGCGCACCACAAAAATGTGGGAGTAAAAGCCTCTGCCCGTCTCTCCTTCTGGCACTCGAACTACCACCTCCTGTTCCTCCAACTCCTGGAGGGAGGAAAGGAGAGCCGCTGACCTCTCTGCACATTTCGGAAGCGTGGTTACGAGGAGTCTGCATGGTGGAGGTTCTGCAAACTCCAACCTGTACCCTCTTCTTATGACTTCCAAAATAAAATTGTTGGAGGTGATCATCTCCCACTGTGGCAGGAAGGCCCCCAGTCTTCCTCCCACCCTTATTCTGTCACTTTGTCTTTTTGGGCTGTTCAGGAGGGCGAAAAATAGCCCCCCCACGCCCCTTCCCTTTTTGTCCCCACCCCTTTTTCTGTTGATCAGATTTTGGGGGGTCCAACTTCTTCCACGGCCGAGACTTTCTTTTAGTCTCTGCCGGTTTTCTTTTAAAAGGAAATGCCTTTTTTCTGTCAGCCGTTCTATCCAATACAGCTTCCAGACCTGGCCCGAAAAGCAAGTCTCCCGTGAGAGGAATGCCGCAGAGCTTAACCTTGGATGCGGTATCTCCCTGCCATGTTTTAAGCCATAGGGCTCTTCTTGCCGAATTGGACAATGCGGCTGATCTTGCAGACATACGCACCGATTCAGCTGACGCATCTGCCAGGTAAGCTATTCCTTTAAGGAGCATGGGAAAAGACGAAAGGATTGTTTCCTTAGGCGTGCCCGCCTCTATATGCGCCTTAATTTGCGTTAGCCAATACTCCATGTTTCGTGCCACCACCGTGGACGCCATGGCAGGTTTGAGGTTCCCTATGGAAGAGTCCCAGGATTTTTTCAGGAGGGAATCTATCCTCTTATCCATGGGATCTGGGAGTGCCCCCATGTCCTCAAAGGCCAGGTCAGTGTGCCTGGAGACCTGCGAAAAGGCTGCGTCTAGCTTAGGCGATTTGTTCCATACCAGCGCCTCCTCTTCTGCAAAGGGGAACCTACGCTTAAGTGCCTTTGAAAGGAAAGGCTTCCTTTCGGGGTCTTGCCACTCCTTTTTGATGGCGTCAACTAAGACCTCATGGACCGGGAACACCTTCCTTTTATGTTCCCCTAGTCCCTTGTACATCTGGTCATGGAGTGAAAGTTTTTTCCTTTCCTCCTGGATTCCTAGGGTGGTATGAATGGCTCCTAGGAGCTCCTCCACCTCCTCCAGGGAAAGCTTGTAGCGAGAGGATCTTGTGGATTCCCCTTCCGCCTCCTCTCCCTCTGATTCCCCCTGGGGATCTGAGGACCCGCTATCAGGCTCTTCCTCAACCTCGAATCTGGCACCTCCTGGATTCTCTCCACTTCCCGAGGGAGCATCCATTAAGGCCTGAGGAACACTCTGCTGTGCTGGTGGAGAAACAACCTGCGGCTGTGGCAACTGAAGACTGGCAAATAATGTCTTAAAAGTCTGCACCGTATTGGAAAGTTCTTTCACGGATGCTGCTAAATCTGAAGACTGTTCTCCAGATTGCTCCCTTACTAGCCCCTCTATACAATCCCTGCAAAGGGGTTTAGACCAAGATTCCCCCATTGTGATTTTACATGAGGGGCATTTCTTCTTGGCACTGTGGGGCGACTTGCTTTTCTCTGTAGCTTTGCCCTGGAAAACAAGTTAAAAGTAGGGAGCAATCAGCAAACTTTCACCAGCACTACCACGGAGGGCCACCAGGGGTGCACTTCCCGGGACCAACCATCACCAGGGACCCAGACACAACCCTTTCCCCCCCTTCACCACCAGGGGGAGTTCTACACCTGTGGAGCTTTACAGGAAGCGGTAAGGGAACACCACCCCAGGGTTCCTCTTACCTTAGAGTGGCTGGTGCAGGATTCTCCTGGAGCGGTTCTTGAAGCCTCTGCTTCCGACATCTCCTTAGAGTGCAGTGGTGATCCAAGCCCCTGTGTACTGTCCCCACAGCAAGTCAGAGGCAGCACCAGCCGAACGCGCGGTCCGTTTTCAACACCGCGACCGGAACCGGAAGTCACGGGTCAGACGGAAACACCGACCTCCGCCGGAAATGACGTCACCCGTCCTCCGACCCAGCGCTCAGAGCTCCCACGCTGGCTGCAAGTGCAGGGCGGTCTTCTGTGCCTCCACCTATGCCACTGCTAGGCAAGAAAGAAAACGGACCCCCCCAGCTTACAACTTCACTAAGAGAAGCTGGGGGAGCGTGATGTGCAGTCTTCTAAAAGGTACTCAGCCACCCTAGCCCCCTAGACTGCAGCTTTCTTTAGAAAAAATGAGCAGGAGAGAGCCAGAGAGAGAGCGCCCCCTTTGGTCAGCCTGCAATTAGCCTCAGCCTCCCTAGCTGTGCGGCCCTGGTTCCTTGCGATGTCTCCCCACCGGAGGAAACACCAGAACTGAGGGGCCGGGGGAGAGCGGTGAGGTTTAAAGCTTTAAGTTGAAGGCGGTGTTTCCTCAGAAGGGGAGGAGCCAAGGTCTCTCTATGGTGCTGTCCTGAAAGACGGAAATGGGAAAAAATGATATAAAATTAAATTTGGGTACAGCGTTGTATGACCGCGCAATTGCCAGTTAAAGTAGTGCAGTGCTTGGTGAGTCATTTTCTATTCAGTTATGGTTTATTGTAATGCTTTATAATTCTTGACTGACAGCTTGCTTCATTCATATATGTCATCATTTGATACGTACGCACCATATGTCATTTTTTACCCCTCAGCTTTGCTGTATTGTGCAAAAAAGAAATTATATTTTTATCTTTTAATAAAAAATAAAATATAAAAATTATTATATATATATATAGCGCAGTGCTGAATAGCAAAAAATGCTCTGGTCAAGGGGGGGGGGGGGGTAAAACCTTCCAGAGGTCAAGACGTTCAATTAAATATTTTATATATGCATCCTTTGAAATTTCAAAACTGAGTAAGTCTCGGTGAGTTATTGATGTGTGTCTCTTGAGCTACTGAGCTCTGTAAGCAGTATACCTTCCGTCTAAGGCCACATTCACATTTGGCATTTCTTGAACGTGCGCTGTGCAACAAAAAATACACAACGCTCCAAGCCCAATAAAGATCTGGAGCTTCTTTGGCGCACATAGGGCAGCTTATTCAGGTGAGTGGGTTGCCCCCATGTGTAAAAAAAACATTTTATTTTTGTGTGCATTTAATGGCTGTTTTTGCCCTGCTATGATTTTTTTTTATATTATCTGTTTGTTCTCTTTGTATGTGTCTATGTGTTTTTTGAAAAAAAATTAAAACAAAATCAGATTTAAAAAAAAACAAAAACGTGGGAGCTCGGGTTTGTGCTATGCAAAGTGTGTATGGGGCCTTAGGGTGGGTTTGGACCCAGACTGAAGAAATACTGCCCCCAGTGGTCAAAGCACAGATAGAAGATGAGAGGTTTCATGGTTCAAGCACCAGGCAGAGAGGCTAACAGGTTTCTCAGATGACCACCAAGAGCCACAGAGAAAAGTAAGACGCCAAGTTTGGGATAAAACTTTATTACACATTTATTGCATTGATAAAACAAACTCCAAGTTAAAAACGCTACATCTCAGCGAGTATGAGTTCTCTGGTGTTTATCCATATGGGACTTCCGCCCGAAACACCTCCCACACACCGTGCAGGCATACGGCTTCTCATCCGTATGAATGCGCTGGTGCGTCTGAAGCTGCGAGCGCTGGGTGAAGCACTTGCCGCACTGCGGACATGGAAACGGCTTCTCGCCCCGGTGGACCCTCTCGTGAACGATGAGCTCGGCCCTGGTGATGAACCGCTTGCCGCACTCCGAGCAGGAGTAGGGCTTGTCACCGGTGTGGTGTTTTTGGTGTCTACGGAGCAACGCCATCAGCGTGAAGCTCTTGCCGCAGTCAGAGCAGGAGAACGGTTTTTCTCCCGTGTGAATACGCTGGTGTGTTCGGAGCTGGAATGTCCACGTGAAGGACTTGCCGCACTCCAAGCACTGGTAGGACTTGTCGCCAGTGTGGGTCCTCTGGTGGTGCACCAACTCCGTCCTGGAGGAGAACGGCTTGCCGCACTCGGCGCAGGAATACGGCTTCTCCCCTGAGTGGATCTTCTGGTGTTCTACAAGCCGGGCCCGACACGGGTAAAGCTTACCGCATATGGTGCACAGGAACGTTCCCTCTGCAGAGTGAACTCGTCTAAGATGCGTGTTCAGTGCAAACTTCCAGACAAAACTTTTCCCACACTCCGTACAGGAGAACGGCTTCTCTCCGGTGTGAACCTTCTGGTGTTTAAGAAGCTCCCACTTCCGTTTATAGTTTTTCCCGCACTCAGGACAGGCAAAAGGTCCCTCAGTGGTGTGAGACTCTCGGTGCTGAAGGAGGGCAGAGTTGGTGGGGAAGCATTTCCCGCACTCAGCGCATGGAAACGGCGTCTGGTCACTGTGGGTTTTACGGTGCTCATTGAGACATGACACGGTCCCGTAGCTCTTGCCGCACTCGGGGCAGATGAACGGGAGCTCACCCGTGTGGACGCTCTTGTGGCGGTTAAGGTTGGCCTGCCCCGTGAAACACTTCCCGCAAGCGGAGCAGGAATATGGCTTCTCCCGCTTGTGGGCTTTTAAATGCTCCATGAGATGAGATTTCTGGGATAAACATTTCCCGCATTCTAGGCACTGAAATTTCGGACCACGAGACTTGAGAGTAACTCCTTCAGAACTGGAAGGATCTGGTGATCCCTGGCCACCTAGGTGCGAATCTGGAGTATGTGATCTACCTGGGAAATATCTTTCGGAACTAGAGGGACTGTCCAACCTGTCTGCACCGTATGATTCCGACTGGATGTTTGAACGGAAGGTATGTGACTGAGCATTAAAAGATCCCTCAGGATTGGAGGAACCGGCTCTTCTACCCTCAGCATAAATTCCCCGACGGAGATCATGTACTCTGAAAGATTCCTCAAAACCTGAAGGATTGGATAAACTGGGCGCATTGTAAAGTCCTGTATGAGAATCTGACATAAAGTGGTCGGCGTCGGAATATGGGGGTGAGGAAGGATAATCCTCCGATGATCTGTTCAACTCGCGCCCATCTGCCAGGAAGAGAATAAAAAGACGTTTTTCAGGATTTTCTTTGAATCATCTGTACTGTATGGGTTGCAAATTTAAACTTTAGAGCTGAATTCAATTTATTTGACTACAGTAAGATGTCCAGTTTCTGGCAAGTTTCCAAATTTTAAGGGTTTGTTCACCTTTACCAAAAAGAAACGCTCTACAAAAACAAACTGTGCAGCTTTTACTAAAGTTAAATAATGCCCTTGCTATAGGGGTAGGCTATTTAAGTACCTCCCGAAGCCTAACTGAAAAACTATCAGAGATGGCATCATCCCATCCTGCCTTGTAGCTAGGATGTTGCCAAGAGCTCAGAGCTACTTCATCAGGGGGGGGTTGAATCAGAGAAAGACCTCACTCCTGCGATGGTGGAGGTGAACAGTAACAGCTGGGAGTCTCTTAGCAACGTCCTAGCAACAAGGCAGGACGGGGTGATGCCATCCCTGGAAGTCAGGCTTCAGGAGGTATGTAAAAGGTCCTCACAGGAGCGAGCTCTCAAATTATGAGCTCAGAGCTACTTCATCAGGGGGAGAAAAAGAGCATGCGAGGGGGGGTTGAATCAGAAACAAAAGCCCACTCCTGTGATGATGGAGGTGAACAGTAACAGCTGGGAGTCTCTTAGCAACGCCCTAGCAACAGAGCAGGATGGCATGATGCCATCCCTGGGAGTCAGGCTTTAGGAGGTATGTAAATGGGCCTCACCTATAGGAAAAGCAATATTCAACTTTGGTTAAGGCTGCACAGTTTGTTTTTATCTACAGCCACCCCTTATCTACATCTGCTTTTTTTTGGTAAAGGAGAACTAACCATTTAATGGGAACTCTTTACATATTACATATTAGGAATTGCTATTTATTGGACAGCGTTGACTATGTACTGAACATTAGTCATTTTTTTTCTGCCAGTTAGCCTCACTCGTGGATCCGTCAAAGATGCCATCTGATCATCAATTCTGGGTTTAGCTATACATACCGTGTCTGTGGAAATGATCTTTTAACAAAGATTGTCTTTATGTTAATTTTAGGTGTACAGAGCATACACTGCCAACCATACAAGGAAAGATTCCAAAGGATGGTTATGGTAATATCATACAGACATACAGTGAGGGGAAAAAAGTATTTGATCCCCCGCTGATTTTGTAAGTTTGCCCACTGACAAAAGAAATGGTCGGTCTATAATTTTAATGGTCGGTTTATTTTAACAGTGAGAGCCAGAACAACAACAAAAATATCCAGAAAAACGTATTAAAAAAAAAAAATGTAATATGTATATATATATATATATATATATATATATATATATATATATATATATATATATATAGATTTGTATTTTAATGAGTGAAATAAGTATTTCATCCCCTAACAATCAGCAAGATTTCTGGATCCCAGGTGTCTTCTATACAGGTGACGAGCTTAAAAGGGAGTGCTCCTAATCTCAGCTTGTTACCTGTATAAAAGACAACTGTCCACAGAAGCAATCAGCAATCTCTCCACAATAGTCAAGACCAAAGAGCTGTCCAAGGATGTCAGGAACAAGATTGTAGACCTACACATGGCTGGAACGGGCTACAAGACCATCGCCAAGCAGCTTGGTGAGAGGGTGACAACAGATGGTGCGATTATTCGCAAAGGGAAGAAACGCAAAATAACGGTCACTCTCCCTCGGTCTGGGGCTCCATGCAAGATCTCACCTCGTGAAGTTTCAATGATCATGAGAACGGTGAGAAATCAGCCCAGAACTATACGGGAGAATCTTGTCAATGATCTCAAGGCAGCTGGGACCATAGTCACCAAGAAAACAATTGGTTACACACTACGCCCTGAAGGACTGAAATCCTGCAGCGCCCGCAAGGTCCCCCTGCTCAAGAAAGCACATGTACAGATCCATCCAAAGTTTTTTAATGATTGAGAGAAGAACTGGGTGAAAGTGTTGTGGTCAGATGAGACCAAAATCGAGCTCTTTGGTATCAACTCAACTCGCCGTGTTTGGAGGAGGAGGAGGAGGAATGCTGCCTATGACCCCCAAGAACACCATCCCCGCCATCAAACATGGGAGGTGGAAACATGATTTTGGGGTGTTTTTCTGCTAAGGGGACAGGACAACTTCACCGCATCAAAGGGACGATGGACGGGGCCATGTACCATCAAATCTTGGGTGAGAACCTTCTTCCCTCAGCCAGGGCATTGAAAATGGGTCGTGGATGGATATTCCAGCATGACAATGACCCAAAACACAGTACCTAGGCAACAAAAGGAGTGGCTCAAGAAGAAGCACATTAAGGTCCTGGAGTGGCCTACCCAGTCTCCAGACCTTAATCCCATAGAAAATATGTGGAGGGAGCTGAAGGTTCGAGTTACTAAACGTCAGCCTTGAAACCTTAATAACTTGGAGAGGATCTGCAAAGAGGAGTGGGACAAAATCCCTCCTGAGCTGTGTGCATGCCTAGTAGCCAACTACCAGAAATGTGGGAGCTCTGTGATTGCCAACAAGGGTTTTGCCACCAAGTAATAAGTCATGCTTTGCGAAGGGGTCAAATACTTATTTCACTCACTGTATGCATACTGTTAAACCCCTGGTGCCCAACACGTGGCCCTTGGGCACTTTTTGTGCAGCCCGGGGAGCCCTTACAAGCATCTCTGACCATCTCTTCTATCCTGTCCACGGTCTCTGACCATCTCTTCTATCCTGTCCACGGTCTCTGACCATCTCTTCTATCCTGTCCACGGTCTCTGACCATCTCTTCTATCCTGTCCACGGTCTCTGACCATCTCTTCTATCCTGTCCACGGTCTCTGACCATCTCTTCTATCCTGTCCACGGTCTCTGACCATCTCTTCTATCCTGTCCACGGTCTCTGACCATCTCTTCTATCCTGTCCACAG
Organism: Aquarana catesbeiana; assembly: GCF_042186555.1. Taxonomy (NCBI): domain Eukaryota; kingdom Metazoa; phylum Chordata; class Amphibia; order Anura; family Ranidae; genus Aquarana; species Aquarana catesbeiana. The sequence continues at coordinate 288,290,871 of NC_133331.1, read as the reverse complement.
TCTCTGACCATCTCTTCTATCCTGTCCACAGTCTCTGACCATCTCTTCTATCCTGTCCACAGTCTCTGACCATCTCTTCTATCCTGTCCACAGTCTCTGACCATCTCTTCTATCCTGTCCACAGTCTCTGACCATCTCTTCTATCCTGTCCACAGTCTCTGACCATCTCTTCTATCCTGTCCACAGTCTCTGACCATCTCTTCTATCCTGTCCACAGTCTCTGACCATCTCTTCTATCCTGTCCACAGTCTCTGACCATCTCTTCTATCCTGTCCACAGTCTCTGACCATCTCTTCTATCCTGTCCACAGTCTCTGACCATCTCTTCTATCCTGTCCACAGTCTCTGACCATCTCTTCTATCCTGTCCACAGTCTCTGACCATCTCTTCTATCCTGTCCACAGTCTCTGACCATCTCTTCTATCCTGTCCACAGTCTCTGACCATCTCTTCTATCCTGTCCACAGTCTCTGACCTTTTCTTCTATCCTGTCCACAGTCTCTGACCATCTCTTCTATCCTGTCCACAGTCTCTGACCATCTCTTCTATCCTGTCCACAGTCTCTGACCATCTCTTCTATCCTGTCCACAGTCTCTGACCATCTCTTCTATCCTGTCCACAGTCTCTGACCATCTCTTCTATCCTGTCCACAGTCTCTGACCATCTCTTCTATCCTGTCCACAGTCTCTGACCATCTCTTCTATCCTGTCCACAGTCTCTGACCATCTCTTCTATCCTGTCCACAGTCTCTGACCATCTCTTCTATCCTGTCCACAGTCTCTGAACATCTCTTCTATCCTGTCCACAGTCTCTGAACATCTCTTCTATCCTGTCCACAGTCTCTGACCATCTCTTCTATCCTGTCCACAGTCTCTGACCATCTCTTCTATCCTGTCCACAGTCTCTGGCGATATCTTCTATCCTGTCCACAGTCTCTAGCCATCCCTTGTGTCCTTGTCTGCAGTCCCTAAACATCTCTTGTATCATGTCTGCAGTCTCTGACCTTTTCTTATATCATGCCCATAATCTTTAAATATATCCTATTGTGTGTCTGCTGTCTCTGACACTGAGATTATATATGTGTGGCCCTTGGTGATGTTGAGGGCTGCTCTAATTTATGACTTATATAGTGTCTATAGCGCTGTCAATTTACGCAGCACTTTACACATCTATGTTGTACATTCAACATCAGTCTCTTGGGGCCCCCCCTCTATCAAAAAAGTTGACCCCCGCGGCTGTACACCATACAATAATAATAATTATATATTAATTAATAATAAGTCAAGAAGTCAACTTTTAGGGGAGTCAGGAAAAGAGGGAGCAGGCAGGGTATTGAGATCTAATAGGATAGGGAGGAGAACTGGGCTAGCCTTGGGGTACCACTTAGTAGAGGTTTGGTATGTGGAGGAATTTCCAAAGAAGGGTGTAAATGGTGTTCTACAGATGGAATAACAAGGTGGAGAGGAAGGTGGGGAATTTGTTGGGAACAGGATGTGAGCAGCAGGAAGAGCAGAAAGGGGGGGGGGGGAGAGGTAGAGAACAAAAGGAAATTGGAGGGGGGGGGGCACGAGAGCCCGGAGTTGCCTGTTCAAGTAGTCAGCACAAAAGATGCTGAGATCGGTTTGTCACAAGTATGAGTAAAGAACATCAACTTTGCCACAAGGCCAAAAGGCAACACCTAGCTAGTTGACCCCGAGCTCTGGAGGCATCGGCTTAGCCCCGGTGTATCAGTGGATGCACTCTTTATGGGTCTCCTAGAAAGCCTTGGAACTACTGCTGGAGCACACATCAAGACACAAGTTCCTACAGATGTTCCCAAGTGGCTTTGCTAAACGGCGACAAACTACAATACAAACTAGAATACTTAAAAATCTCCATAGGAGGCGCTTTCAAATTTTACCCATGAAGAGTGGTTGCACTCTTCATGGGTATCCTAGAAAGCCTTGGAACTGCTGCTGGAGCACACATCAAGACACAAGTCCCTACAGATGTTCCCAAGTGGCTTAGCTACCTGAAACTTGCTGCTTAAGTACCACCCATGGTTTAGCTCCGGTGCATCAGTGGTTGCACTAGGGCCTATAGGGCCAAGTTTGTCTGATAGGACTTAAAGGGGTTGTAAAGGTTCGTGTTTTTTTTAAAACGGGGGGCTGGGAGGCCGGTCACTGACAGGTGTTTTTTCACCTTAATGCATAAGATGCATTAAGGTGAAAAAACACCTGTCAGTGACCGGCCTCCCAGCCCCCCGTTTTACTTACCTGAACCCTTGAACTTGTTCCACAGGGACGCGCTCTCTCTCCTCGGGGTTCCCGGTTCTTGACTGGATAGATTGATAGCAGCGCAGCCATTGGCTCCCGCTGTTGTCAATCAAATCCAATGACACGTGCACCGGGGGGCGGGGCAGAGACCAGCATTTGGCCTCTATAGACGCCGAACGCCGGACTCGGGAGCGCACCCACAAGGTAACCCTCTCAGAAGAGCGCTTCCCCCAAGGGGTTTATCTGATGTGGGGAATACCCGAGAGAGCCGCCGAGGGACCCCAGAAGAGCAGGTCCGGGGCCACTCTGTGCAAAACGAGCTGCACAGTGGAGGTAAGTATGATATGTTTGTTATTTAAAAAAAAAAAAAAACCCTGAACCTTCAGTATCACTTTAAAGTGGTTGTAAACCTGGGAAGTCAAATACAAACAGAACACTAAATCTAATAAAGAAACAAGGGCACAAATCATGTGTGCATTGTATAGATGGTAGAAGAACAGCCTGTCATCTGTACTCCTCCCTGCTCTGCTGATTAAAAAGAATTTGACACCATGGAAAAAAAAATAGTGGTGCCACGCCCCTTCTCCTTTGACTGACAGCCTGTGTAATGAGACACATGCACGAACCTGTGAGAGAGAGAAGAGAGAAGAGAGGAGAGATGAGAGAGAGGAGAGAGAGAAAGAGAAAGAGAAAGAGAAAGAGAAAGAGAGAGAGAAAAAAAAAAAAAAAGAAGAAAGAGAGAGAAGAGCGAGACAATAGAGAGCGAGAGAGTGTGAGTGTGTGAAAAAGAACTGATTAGGTGGGAGGGGAAAGTGCTAATGTTAGGTCTCTGCCCCAAGCTTTGGTGCTATGCCACGATTTCTAATGCCGCGTACACACGACCGGACTTTACAGCAGACTTTGACGGACTTTACGACGGACTTGCCTACACACGATCAACCAAAGTCCGACGGGTTTGTACGTGATGACGTACGACCGGACTAAAACAAGGAAGTTCATAGCCAGTAGCCAATACCTGCCCTAGCGTCGGTTTTTGTCCGTCGGACTAGCATACAGACGAGCGGACTTTTCGACCGGACTCGAGTCCGTCGGACAGATTTGAAACATGTTTCAAATCTAAGTCCGTCAAACTTTTGAGAAAAAAAAAGTCTGCTGGAGCCCACACATGATTGACTTGTCCGCCGGACCAAGTATGCCGGAAAGTCCGCTCCTGTGTACGCGGCATTAAGGCTACAACCGAATGAGGATGACTTTGAGAGGTACACACAATGTGAACTTAGGTTATAACAACATTGTCTACTAAACTATGCAAAAAAGTTTTGGGTTTACAACCACTTTGGCTTCTGATCCCCTCCATATACATGAGACATTGGGGCAAGAAGAGGTTGCTGTGCTGTACTGACTGTACAAAGTTTTGGACTAATTTCTGAATTTGGTGTTTATTGCTCACCTGCACCAATCTCTATAGGATCCTCCTCCTCCTTCACTCTCACCATGATCACCATCTCATCATCATCTTCTTTCTCCTCTTCTTTAATTTTAACATTTTCCAAGATTCCGTTCTAAATGTGTGATAGTATTACAAGATTAATTTTCCATATTTTAATTAAACACAATATAAAAAAAAGGAGGTTAAGTATTGCTCTGAGCCTCTTACCTGGTAATTCTGAGCGTAGTTGTGCTCTTCCTGTGTGCAATCCAAGGCATTTCGGGGGCTGAGGCATCTTTCTGGTCTCAAATTCCCGGTGTCCTCCTTCTGGTCCTCCATCATGGCGTCCTTTTTCCTCGGGTCCTCCATCAAGGCATCCTTGTAGAGATCCTTGTGTCCTTCTAAATATTCCCACTCCTCCATAGAGAAATAGACAGTGACATCCTGACACCTTATAGGAACCTGACATACACACAATGGTACCGTCACCATCCAGTCACAGCGCTTGCCTGTAACTGGATAACACCCGATAATTTGTGAAACCACTTACCTCTCCCGATAGCAGCTCAATGATCTTCCGGGTGACTTCTAGAATCTTCTTGTCCTTTCTCTCAGGTATCAGTGATTGCAGTTGAGGCACTGTGATGATCACATTGTCACCAGATTTCACCGGAGGAAAACGCTGTAATAAAATATCAACATAGTCATGTGACCTCCCAGAATCCTCCTCACCTCTCCGGTCTGCTCTGCGTTTTATTAATAGAGATTAGGAATGAGCTCAGGCAATCATACCAAGGCATTCCCCATCCTCCAGCCAAACATATGCAAGCAATGTGTATGCAAGTGGCTGCGTGGTCAGGAATGCCTCGACCACTTATCATTGGCCAAGTACAGTTACAGTTTCTTGACGAGATGGTTCAGTTGGGTTTAGAATAGGATACGAATATGCCTGAGCTCATTCTTATTAGAGATGAGTGATGTCATGTGACCTCCCAGAATCCTCCTCACCTCTCCGGTCAGCAGGCAGACAATCTCCAAGGTGAGGTTTAGTATCCTCTCTGTGATCTTGATCTTTTCCTTATCCATCCTCGGTGGAACAGTCAGGAAGAAGACTTGGGACCTGGTAGAAGAAAAGGACTATGGTGAGGTCACAACAGCCTTGACAATGAAAAAGCAGAAAACGAAATTCATACACTAGGTGAGTGACATTGAATAATCCTCCAGGATTGAATAGAAATACAACTATGAACATTTTTAGTAAAGCATTTTGTATAAGTGATAGAACCTCTGGGTGGAACAGATTAATGAACCAAGGTACCCTTACTAACCAGGTGAGCTAGATGCACCACAAACTCCTCGATATCACAAGCTGCATGGTGCCAGCCATATATGTAAATCTCGACCCTCACTGAGGTCCACAGAGGCTCTTCAGAGTCAGGGTGGCCAGTCATGGTCCCATCTGAATAGTGCTGATAAAGTCCACTACGGGGCGATCATCCTCATCTTTAGAAGAGCTTGTTATTTCTGAAATGTTCCTCCTGGAGCGTGACCTGGCCCAGCTATTTTTGTCAACCTCAGATAGTCTGACTACGTTTGGTTTGGTTGCAGAAGGGTACCTGCCATTCTCTTGATCTCCTTCCATCCAAGAACTTCCCACCTGATCTCCTTCCAGCCAAAAACTGCCCACCTGATCTCCTTCCAGCCAAAAACTGCCCGCCTGATCTCCTTCCAGCCAAAAACTGCCCACCTGATCTCCTTCCAGCCAAAAACTGCCCACCTGATCGCCTTCCAGCCAAAAACTGCCCACCTGATCGCCTTCCAGCCAAAAACTGCCCACCTGATCGCCTTCCAGCTAAAAACTGCCCACCTTCCAGCCAAAAACTGCCCACCTGATCTCCTTCCAGCCAAAAACTGCCCACCTAACTTCTTCATTGCTCTACTCGCCCATGTGGGTTCACTAGCTGGAAACCACCACAGATCAGCCATTTAAATGGGCAAGAACTGCTATAAGAGAACTGGCAGATCCGTATACTTCTCCCAATCTCCTTCCAGCCAGGATCATCCATCTACCTTCTTTCTTGCTCTCCTCACCCATGTGGGTTCCCCAGATGAAAACCACAATTGGCTAGCCATTTAAAGGGTCAAGAACTGCCATAGTAGTACTCGAATAGCAGACCATCCAGAACCCTGGTCCTGGGTGGTCTACTCTCTCCCTCCAGAGCAAATCCCCACATTTCACCTGATGTCCTTCCAGTCAGGAGCACCTTCTTCCTCGTTCTGCTCACCCATGTGAGTTCACCAACTGGAAACCACCATAGATCAGCCATTTAAAAGGGGCAAGAAATGTCATAGGAGAACTGGAATAGTAGACTATCCAGAACCCTGGTCCTCGATGGTATACTATTTCTCTTCATAGGAAATCCTCAAGTTTGCCCTGATTTTCTTCTAGCCAGGAGTACTCAACTACCTTCTTCCTTGCTCTGCTCACCCATGTGGGTTCACCAGCTGGAAAGCACAATAGATCAACCATGTAAAGGGGCAAGAAATGTCATAGTAGAACTGGAAGGTTCTAAACTTTCTCCTGATCTCCTTCCAGACAGGAACACCCATTTAGTTTCTTCTTTGCCCTGCTCACCCATTTGGGATCTCCAGCTGAAAACCACCATTGGTTTTAAGGAGGCAGGAACTGCCACTGTAGACTGGAATAGTTGACAATCCAAAAACCTGGTCCTGGATAGCTATACACTCACTACTTTACATTGTAGCAAAGTGCCATTTCTTCAGTGCTGTCACATGAAAAGATATAATAAAATATTTACAAAAATGTGAGGGGTGTAGTCACTTATGTGAGATACTGTATATGGGTCCCCCAGCTGGAAACCACCATAGATCAGCCATTTAAAGGGGCAAGAACTGCCATTGTAGAACTGGAATAGCAGACCATCCAGAACCCTGGTCCTGGATGGTATAATCTTTCCCTCCATAGAAAATCCTCACTATTCTCTTGATCTCCTTCCAGTCAGGAGCACCTTCTTCCTTGCTTTGCTCACCCATGTTGGTTCACTAGCTGAAAACCACTATAGATCAGCCATTTAAAGGTGCAAGAACTGCCATAGTAAAACTGGAATAGTGGACCACCCAAAACCCTGTTCCTGGATGGTCTAATATTTTCTTCCATCTCAGATCCTCCCCCTTCTCCTGATCTCCTTCCAGCCATTAACACCCACCTACCTTGTCCTCGCTCTGCTCACCCATATGGGTTCCCCAGCTGAAAATCGCCACTGATTAGCCATTTAAAGGGGCAAGAACTGCCATAGTTGAACTGGAATTGCAGACCATCTGGCACCCTGGTCCTGGATGGTCTACAATTTTCCTACATAGAAGTTACCCTCCTCCTGATCTCCTTCCAGTCAAGGACATCCACCTACCTTCACTCTGCTCACTCATGTAGGTTTCCCAGCTGAAAACCACCACTGAACAGCCATTTACAGGGGCAAGAACTACCATAGTAGAACTGCAATAGTAGACCATAGAGAACCCTGGTCGTGGATGGTCAACTATTTTCCTCCATAGCAAATCCTCATGCTTCTCCTGATCTCCGTCCAACTGACAACACCCACCTTCCTTCACCCTTGCCTTGATCACCCATGTGAGTTACCCAGCTGAAAACCACCACTGATCAGCGAATTTAAAGGGGCAAGAACTGCCATAGTAGAACTAGAACAGCAGACCTTTCAGAACCCTGGTCGGTCTACTATTTTCCTCAATGATTTCCTTCCAGCCAAGAACACCCATCTACCTTTATTCTCGCTGTGCTCACCCATATGGGTTCCCCAGCTGAAAACCACCACAGATCAGCCATTTAATAAGCAGCAAGAACTGCCATAGTGGACCATCCAGAACCCTGGTCCTGGATGGTCTACTATTTTCCTCCATAGCAAATCCTCACCCTTCTCCTCATCTCCTTCTTTCACCCTTGCCCTGCTCATCCATATGGGTTCCCCAGCTGAAAACCACCACTGATCAGCCATTTAAAGGGGCAGGAGCTGTCAGGGGTGGGACTGAATTCAGCCACTGTTCTGCTGACAGTCTTTGGAGCTCCTAAGCCCGAGGACAACCAAGAGGGCCACTTAGCCTTCTACCTCCTTCTTGACTACAGGGCTCTGTTATTGCCTAAGGCTGGACGCACTAAAGAGCTGGAAGGTTGCAAGCGAAGCCTACCCGGTCGCCGGGCGTCGACCGTTTAGCTTCGGGTGACCTCCGAACCCCCCCCCCCTCCCCGAAGAGTTGGTAAGTAAATATGCTGCACATATCAATATTTTTTAAGTAAGCCTGCACAGCCATGATCATAACATATCCCTGCATTGGTGCCATGGTGACTGGTCCTCTTTAATGTCACAGATTGATAATCCAGCTCTGGACATAAACAGAACGATCCCAGGGCTGATAAAAGTCTTCCCCTCCTCCCCCCTCCACATAATACCGCAGAAAATTGGGGTCCTCCCAGAGAGCACACTCACCTTCCTCTCAGCACCCCTCTATGCTGAATACAAAGGATTTGCAGCCCACTTCCTCTCTATGGCTTGCCCACTTCCTCTCCGGAATTTCCACGCCGCACTGCCCACACCCAACATGGCCGGGCCAGCGGCCGTGGCCATGGGGGCACGCGCGAGGTTTTCCCCGCCCCGGCGGCCATTTTTCAGGAGCCCGCGGCGGCGGACGTCCATGGCTATTAAAGCTGTATGTGTGCGGCAGCGTACAGCGGAGGGAGACATGTCTTTGGAATGTACATAACGCGGCCATTTTGTTGTAGCTCGACTGCAAACTCACTCAGGCCTGGGTGGGAAAAGTGGAAACTCGGCTGCATCCAAATATAACTACTTGCTGACCAGGCTTTTTCTGGCACTTTTTGTTTACAAGTTTAAACCAGAAAATTACTTATAACCCCCCAAACATTATATATTATAATATGATATAATATTATAAAATATATATATATATATATATATTTTTTTTTTTTTTTTAGCAGAGACCCTAGAGAACAAAATGGCGATCGTTGCAATTTTTAATGTCACATGGTATTCGCGCAGCGGCTATGCAAATGCAATTTTTTTGGGGGAAATAATACACTTCAAAGGACCAGGCCTTTTTCTGACATTTGCTGTTTACAAATTTAAATTAGTATTTTTTTGCTAGAAAATTACCTAGAATTCCCAAACATTTTATATATATTTATATTTATATATTAGACCCTAGAGAATAAAATAGTGGTCGTTAATATTTTATGTCACACGGTATTTGCGCAGCGGTGTTTCAAACGCAATTTAAAAATAATAAATATACGTTCATGAATTTTAAAAAAATAAATAAAAAGTAAAGTTAGCCCAATTTTTTTTTTTATAATGCGAAAGATGATGTTCTGCCGAGTAAATAGATACCTAACATGTCACGCTTCAAAATTGTGCATGCTCATGGAATGGCGACAAACTACGGTACTTAAAAATCTCCATAGGCAACAATTTAACTTTTTTTTTACAGGTTATCAGTTTACAGTTACAGAGGAGATCTTGCACTAGAATTATTGCTCTCACTCTAACGTTCGCGGAGATACCTCACAAGTGTGCTTTGAACACTGTCTACATATGCGTGAGCGACTTATGTATGCGTTCACCTCTGCGTGCGAGCATGGAGGGATGGGGGCGTGTTCATTTTTTTTTAATATAGATTTTACTTTTTATTTTTACGCTGTGCCTTTTAAAGCGGAGTTCCACCCAAATTTTGAACAATATCTGTATGTATTCTCTTCCTTGCCTAGATCCTGACATGCTGTTTAAAAAAATCTAAATCGACGTAATTACCTTTTATTTTTCTATTCTTCTTTGCACTTCCTGGTTCTCCTCCCTTGGGAGTAGGCGTGTTTCTAGCCTCTCCCAGACTCCTGGGAGCTAGTCTCAGGCTTCCCAGGATGCCACTGAGCATGTGCGGGAACGAGCGGTGAATGCTGGGAGCACAGCATTCACCACATCCAGGAAATAAATGCTTGTGGACTTCAAATGCCCACAATGAAGATGGAAACCGCCTGCAGTGAATAATATAAGTTCCTTTCCGACGAAATCTGACACAGGCGGACATATTACACACAATATGTGAGTATGTAATGCTGAGAAGAAAAGTTTGTGAATGAACTAAAAAAAAAAAAAAAAAACGATAGATAGGTGGACCCCCGCTTTAAGTTTTTTTTTTTGTTTTTTTTTGTTTTTGTTTTTTTTTAGCATCCCTTGTAATAGAAATAAAGATGACGGGTCCTCTTTATGGAGAGATCTTGGCTCTATAAGACCCCAAATACCTCCTCTGCCCTTAAAAGCATTCAGAACACCAAGATCGGTGTTTTTGAATACTTTTTGAAAAAATGGTGCTGATTGTTTCCGAATAAACCAGACGTGATGCCATGTCATCGCTTCCGGGTTATTATCACAAACGGACGATCAAAGCCGAATCCGGCTTTGTTTGGCTGTCCAGCCAGCCCATGGATGCACCGGCTGGTCTCTCAGGTTTTCCCAGTAGGACGGGAGAGCCAGAGAAAGCCGCGGAAGTGGGCAGGTGGGTGTCCCCTCCTGCTGCCTGTAATAGCAATCAAGCAGTTAGTTAGCCACTCCAATTGCTATTACAAGACAGCCGACCACCGGCTCTACCCGTATGGGTTCATCGCTGGTCGTTAAGTGGATATAGAAACCTCAGTGCTGATTGCTAGGAGCGAGCAAGGTGGCGGCCTGGAGGGGCAATCTTCCAAAGTGCTGTGAGGTAAATTCGTGGAGCCAAAAGGAGACACATGTCGAATTAGCGGGACGTCAGGATTTTGCTGAAATCCCAGGACGGTCCCGCAGAATCCGGGACAGTTGGGAGGTATTTTTTGCCCATGCAGGGTGAAGGAACTGCTTACGGCTGTTTTCCTTAATTTAGCTGCCTAGCGCGAGGGAAAGATACAAGTCACCGGTGTTGTAGCTTTAAATTCGTGGAGCCAAAAGGAGACACGTCGAATTAGCGGGACGTCAGGATTTTGCTGAAATCCCAGGACGGTCCCGCAGAATCTGGGACAGTTGGGAGGTATTTTTTGCCCATGCAGGGTGAAGCAACCGCTTACAGCTGTTTTCCTTCATTTAGCTGCTGGGACTGAGGGAAAGATATAAGTTGCCGGTGTTGTAGCTTTACACAGGGCTATGGAGGCCACCTGTGACTACGCTGACTGGCCCAGCAATTTCACAGGGAGTGAGCCACATGTACCCAAAGTGCCAAGTAGGCTCCCGGTGCTAAACAGAGCGGCGAGAGAGTGACTAGACAGGTAAATATATGCTGTTGGGGATTTAAAGCAAAGCTGTTGATTCGCCCTCACTAGGGAGATTACAGGTTAGTGGTTAGAGGTTAAAGTTTTCCTCCCGGAAACCCCCCCCCCCCCCATCCTATGAAATCTGAAATAGACTTTTTGGGGGTTTTTTTGCTTGTGTTTGCTGCCCTCTACTGTCTGAATTTGTAAATGCCTGTAAATATATTTTGTATGCACTTTCTGACCCTGGTTATTGACTTTGAAACTCCAGAAGGAGGCAGTGGAAAGAGAAAGTTTCAGCCACATGTCCTGTCCATGATGCTAAATCCTAAACCAGAAGAGACTATTCTACACTACTAGGGAAGGACTAAAACGTAGAGTAGATAGGCTGACTCTGAGTTCTAGTGCCACACCACAGTTCCTGCCGGTGAGAAGTTCCTTTCCAGGCTGGTCGGACAACAGTTGGAGGATCCCCCATGACCACAGATCTTGCCATACAGTTTCATTCCATCTATATACCTCTCCATATATTCTGCTTCTTGGTAGCTTTCTGAAGAAATTGGTGGGGGAAAAAAATCATATTGACAGTGAGTATAGTTACAATAAAAAGGGGGTGGGGTTAAAACATGATCATGGTTTAGGGCATTTTCTCAATCCCTTTATAGTTCACAGGCTATGATCTCCTTAAAGGGTAACTCCACTTTTGTGGGAAAAAATAACAAAAATTTTTTTTTATAGAATATACAATTGCTACACAAGTCACATTGTAATTGAATGTTATTAAATATTACACTTCCCTTCAAATCTGCAGCTGTTGCAAATTTCTGTAAAATTCAATGCAATATGGCAATCTGGAGACGTTCTGTATACAGATGGTGTAAAGAACGCCCCCAGAAATTGAATTTCCTGCTTGTGTGATTGGCTGACTGATTTTCCCAGAAGTCTGCACTAAGATACAAGTCAGATTTTGGGCATCCCCGTCAACAAAAATGTCATTTTTGGTGAGATATTCCCAAAGGGAGATTATGTCTAAAGGGATCCAGACCCTGCCAATTTCCTCATTAGAACCCTGCAAGAGTACTGGATCATTTACTCATACAGACACAGGATCATTGATTGCCACCAGGCACTCTCCAGTGAGGGAGACACAAATTCACACCACCATAGGACAGCTGGACACCTTTGCCCACAACTTCCTCCTGGTACTCTCCAGTGAGCTTCTCCAGACACAAACAAACTCCATGGCTAAAATGTTGCAACTAGGCCCCTCAGTTGAAGCCTCAGCTGGGACTTCAAGATGACACCTTCATAAATCCCTTCAGAGATCCCAGGAACTCTGCTTCCCCTGCCCCAGGCCCCAGACTATTTATGAACTTTTCCACCACTTTCTGGGCACACCTTTCTAGGGATTGGCTGGCGTTCCATAAATATTCAGGCTACCTATTCTGTTTTTCCTCCCACTATAATTATATAATTCTCTAGAATACAAGGGGAAGTAATCAGAGCAGCAGCCTGCGAGACACTGAGCAGGCCTTAAAGCTGAGGTCCGCTGATTTTTTTTTTAAGTCAGCAGCTACAAATGCTGCAGCTGCTGACATTTAAAATAAGGACACTTACCTGTCCAGGGCACTCGCGATGTCGGCACACAAAGCTGCCGCTGCCATCTTTGGTAAGGGAATCACCTTGCGGCTTCACTTTCTGGTTCCCTACTGCGCATGCGTGACTCGTGCTGCGCTATCCCACTGGTTCTTTGGTTCCTGCTGTCTTCTGGGACCTGTGTGTCTCCCAGAAGACAGCGGGGGGGGGGGGGGGGGTGCGGAAAGGCACCGGAAGTGGCATAGATACCCGTGGGTGCCCGGAAGTGGGAGCAAAATACCTGTATTAGACAGGTATCTGCTCCCCCTCCCCTCTGAAAGGTGCAAAATGTGACACTGGTGGGGGGAAGGAACTGGAAAAGCGGAAGTTCCATTTTTGGGTGGAACTCCGCTTTAACAATCAACCCTTGTTTTATTAATTACTGAGGAGCTAAACTAAATTTACCTAACAAACTACACTACTCTAGGTGGGTGCCACACAAGTATCCTCTGTCTTTAGAATTTGAAGTTTTGGCCCTGGAAAAGTCACCATGTTTTAAATAAATGTAGCCAGGTGCTTGGCTAAGAATAGAGAGTAAGTGAAACCCAACCAAACTGATAAGAGGCATGGAGGAACTCAGCTATGAGGAAAGATTAGAGGAACTGAATTTATTCTCTCTTGAGAAGAGGAGATTAAGGGGGGATATGATCGACATGTACAAATATATAAGGGGTCCATCTAGTGAACTTGGTGTTGAGTTATTCACTTTATGGTCAACACAGAGGACAAGGGGGAACTCTTTACGCCTAGAGAAAAAGAGATTTTGGCTCCAAATACGGAAAGGTTTCTTCACAGTGAGAGCTGTGAAAATGTGGAATAGGCTCCCTCCAGAGGTGGTTCTGGACAGCTCAGTAGATTGCTTTAAGAAAGGCCTGGATTCTTTCCTAAATGTATAAAATGTAATTGGGTACAAACATTTAGACCCTTTTCACACTGCCAGCGTTTTTTAGGCGCTACAGCACTAAAAACAGAGCCTGTATAGCGCCTGAAAAAAGCGGCTCCATTCATTCCAGTGTGAAAGCCTGAGAGCTTTCACACTGGAGCGGTGCGCTGGCAGGGCGTCACAAAAACTCCTGCCAGCAGCTTCTTTGGAGCGGTGAACTCACCGCTCCTCCACCGCTGCTCCCCATTGAAATCAATGGGGCAGCGCTGCGATACCACCGGCAAAATGTTGCTCCGACGGCGTTTTGCGGGTGGATTTAACTCCTTTTTGGCTGCTAGCGGGGGCTTAAAACCACCCCGCTAGCGGCCGAATAGCGCTGCTAAAATGACGGTAAAGTGGCGCTAATAATAGCGCCGCTTTACCGCTGACGCCCAGGGCGGCTCGGTGTGAAAGCCGTCTTATAGGTAAAGTTGATCCAGGGAAAATCTGATTGCCTCTCGGGGATCAGGAAGGAATTTTTTCCCCTGCTGTAGCAAATTGGATCATGCTTTGCTGGGTTTTTTCGCCTTCCTCTGGATCAACTGTGGGTATAGGATTGGATATATGGGATTGTAGGATATTATTTTTATTTATTTATTTATATGGTTGAACTAGATGGACTTGTGTCTTTTTTTCAATCTAACTATGTAACTGTCTGCAGCTGCTCTCTATAGCTCTCTGCAGTGCTGAGCTGATTAATGGCTGTTTCCAGCAAGAGAAGGGAGCTGCTAAGCAGGGAGAGTTCCATAGTTCCCAACAGTCCCAAATTGCCCAGGAAATTCACGGAAATCAGACTGATGTCCCAGTCTCTTCCTGAAAATCAGGCTCTGTCATGGACAGTTGAGAGTTACCGGTTCACTGTATGTCAAAACACGATTGCGGTGCCGGGTAATCACAAACACTCCCAGAGATCTCTCCCCTACCTCCTCCACCTCCTGCCTGTGTTTGTGGATTGGTCAATAGTTCCTCCTTCAGCAGCTAATCAGGCGTCACTCTCTGGGAATCACTCCGAGTCTCCAAATGAGAATATCAATGAGAGTCGGAGCCTGTGAGACTCGCAGATTGATTGGGCAGGTCTTGGGTTGGAGGTGCAGCCGGCCCTCCTTCACTGGTGCACATGAGGTTAATGCCCCGTACACACGGTCGGATTTTCCGATGGAAAATGTCCGATCGGAGCGTGTTGTCGGAAATTCCGACCGTGTGTGGGCTCCATCGGACATTTTCCATCGGATTTTCCGACACACAAAGTTGGAGAGCAGGAGATAAAATTTTCCGACAACAAAATCCGTTGTCGGAAATTCCGATCGTGTGTACACAAATCCGATGGACAAAGTGCCACACATGCTCAGAATAAATAAAGAGATGAAAGCTATTGGCCACTGCCCCGTTTATAGTCCCGACGTACGTGTTTTACGTCACCGCGTTTAGAACGATCAGATTTTCCGACAACTTTGTGCGACCGTGTGTAGACAAAACAAGTTTGAGCCAACATCCGTCAGAAAAAATCCTAGGATTTTGTTGTCGGAATGTCTGAACAAAGTCCGACCGTGTGTATGCCCTATTAGGCTGCAGAGACAAAAGGAGAGCAACAGGGGAAGGAGGTAAGTTACCGGTGTGGTGGCCATTGATACCCAACTCCACACTTTGTTATGTAGTGGCTGTATAGAACATGTACCGACTCTAAAAGGGACTGACCACCATGCAGAGTGAAGTTATTGTCCATAGCAACCCATAATAGGTTATCCTCTATTCCATCCCATCATAGGTTATACTCTAATCCAAACATGGGTCACCCCTTGTCCCAATCACTTGTCACTCCTCTTTCCAATCATTTGTTACTCCTCATTTCACAAATGTATCATCCCTCAAGTCAATCAGTAACTCCTCATTCCATTAATGGGTCACCTCTTGTTCCACTAATGAGTTGTCCCTCACCCCTCATTTCAAACACAAGTCCCCCCTCATTTTAAACATGGGTCACTTATTGTTCCAACCATGGGTCACCCCTTTTTCCACTAATGGGGCATTAATCATGGGTCACTCCTTGTTCAAACCATAGGTCATCCCTAATTCCAGTTATGGGTCACTCCTTGTTCCAAACACAAGTCACCCCCTGTATCAACCATGGGTTATCCCTAGATCCAGTAATGGGTCATTCTTCCTTCCAATTATGGGTCACGGAATTGTGTCCATTTACACCTGCCTACCTCCAGATCTGATCATGTCCGCTGAAAAAAAAAGTGACAGGGGATTTGTCCTCTTCTGTTTAGATGTATCGGATCAGAGGGTAGTCGGGTGTAAACAGACAGGCGGAATCTGTTTACTTATGGCCACCCATAGAGCAGAGTGGGCTCTGTGTCCACTTTGCAGAAACTGAACAGACATGGATCTGCTATCCGCCACACACTGATCAGCAGGGGATTTGTGTGCTGATGACGCAATGTGCGTTCCTGACTTTTGTGTCCTCCTGACCCCCTTGTCCTCTGCCCTGCTGGCGTCCACATACTACTGACCTCTGTACACTGCTCTACACCCTACTGACCTTTGTATTCTGCCCTACATACTACCAACGTCTGTACACTGCCCTCCTTTCATTACCTATTTAACATTACCACATTCTCCATTATGTAAGTCATCTCAGACTCTAACCACACACCCTTTTAGCCACGCCCAAAATTTTGCGTAATTTAAACCACAACACATTTTTAAGTAAGCCACGCCCACAAAATGGATGGTTACGCCCCTAATTAACATACTGCTACGCCTACACTGGCTTTCTGGAAAAAGTGTCCCTAAATATATTTTTGAAATGTTTGCAACTATGGAGTTCAATAGACTGAGTCAAGCAGCACCACCCTGTGGGAACTGTAGTCCAGAAGAGAGGTTCTATGGTGTTTCCCATTGAGAGATTGCAGAGAGGAGGGAAAAGAAGCATTTTTCCAGGCTGTTAAGAGAAAAACGCTCTATTGATGAAGTAGGGGATTGGAGAGTGCACATTGATGTCCAGAGTACACCATTGTTGCTGCATATTGGCAGCCTAAGTGGGATCCGGAAGGACTTATCGCTGTGTGTGACTGGACCGTGAGCTGCAATATTGCTGGGATCGGTGAGCTGCTGCTGCGGTCATTTACCATCTGCTGTTGGACAGACTAAGCCCTTTATAAAATGACTATACAGCTATCTTGTAGTTACTACTGCCTGCAGGTTTGAATGTACTCATGTGCACCACTGGGAAAACTGGCCCCCCAACGCTAGCCGTCTGAAGAGATAGGACCAAGGACTGCCTTCCCTATAGCTGCTCCACAGAGACCTTTGCCTATTGCCTATATTAAGAGGTATCCACACTGCAGTTATTGCTTCTATGTACTTGTTTATTGCTGACTTTGCTGATTCATTAGTTAATTCCAGTCTAGTGGTACAGAATTTTATGGTACACCATTTATTCAAACCCATATCAATACATTGAGTTCATTTACCACTAAACAGTCATGTGTCAAATTCCTGGTACACAGGATTTACAGTTGAGTTAAAGTGTCACAATCAGGCATCAGGCTTGAAGACCAGTTGCTATAGCAGTTGCAGGACTACCACCGACCAGCAGGATAGGCACACAGGCAGTCACCCTGGCAGATGACACAGACTCACCTGAGGTGCAGAGTCTAAGTACTAACCGGTGTTCACCAGAGCTC
Source organism: Aquarana catesbeiana (assembly GCF_042186555.1). Lineage (NCBI taxonomy): Eukaryota > Metazoa > Chordata > Amphibia > Anura > Ranidae > Aquarana > Aquarana catesbeiana. Next base: position 288,273,622 of record NC_133331.1, on the reverse strand, counting down.
CTGATGGTGGAGATGGATTTAGCTACGTGCTAGTACCAGGTTGAGGTTCCTCAGGTTTGCCCCAAAAGGGTGTGAGCAAGCCAGGGTCCAGAAGCAGATGAGCAGATAAAGGATCAAACAACAGAGTGGTCAGTAAACAAGCCAAAAGGTCGGTAACGAGTAGTTGCAGGTTGGGATCAGGCAGTCGAGTAGTCAAGGAACAAGCCAAGGGTTGATCACGAGTTGTAGCAAAATACAGACGGCAGCAGGGAAGACAAGAGCAAGGCACTGGCTGAGAAGGCACAATAACCTGGCAAAGAGGAAGTACTGAGACAAGGCTTATATAGAAAGTTCATGGGAGGAGCAAGGAGTTCAAGGTTCAACAGCAATCAAGACACAAGGCAGAATTGTTCAATAGATCAGGCAGGGAGCTGTCCAGCATCCCAGATAGCTCAGTGGGATGAGTCAACGCCAGTCACCAAAGAGGTCCCAGGTTCAAGCCCAGGTCCTGACGGTACTCCCCTCCTCTCAGGATGTCCTAGGGCTGCGTTTGTGAGGAAACCTCTGGTGGAATTCTCTTGTTAATCTAGGGGCATGAACGTTCTCCTCAGGCTCCCAAGGATTTTCTTCTGGCCCATATCCTTCCCATTGGACCAGATATTGTAGCTCGTTTCTAAAGATCCTGGAATCAAGAATTTCCTCTACCACAAATTCTACTTCACCCTGTACCTCAACAGGTGGAGGAGGTGGAAGAATTCTTCCAGAAAAGGGATTTTCATGAAATGGTTTAAGTAGTGATATGTGAAAAACAGGATGAATTTTCATACTATCAGGGAGTTTTAAGTGAAAGGTTGATTTGAGCAGAAATCTTAAATGGTCCTACAAACTTCTGGTCCAGCTTTGCAGACGGAACATGGACCTTCAAATTTTTGGTTGATAATCAAACTTTGTAACCCACAATAAAGGTAGTAAGTGATCTGTGATGTCTATCAGCAGCCTTCTTGTAACATTCCTGAGTCTCCCTCAAAGTTTCGATCAATTTCTCCTGAATCTCCTGCAGAGTAGTTAATCTGTTGGTAAAAGAAGGAACTGGAGTTGAGATAGGGAGATCAGGAATAAAAACTGGATGATACCGTTGTTTAAATAAAAAGGACTTTGAGAAGTGGAGCTATGTTTAGAATTGTTATATGCAAACTCTGCTGTAGAAAGATAATCCACCCAGTCATCCTGAAGATAACTGACAAAACATTGAAGGTACTGCTCCAAGGTTTGATTGGTCCTCTCGGTCTGACCATTAGACTGGGGATGAAAAGCAGAAGACAGATTAACTGTTACACCTAAGGCTGAGCAAAAGTGTTTCAAAAATTTTGAAGTAAACTGTACTCCTCTGTCAGACACCACATCGTCAGGAATTCCACGTAGTTTAAATACTTCTCGAACCATTAACTCAGCAGTTTGTTCAGCTGAAGGTACCCCCTTAACAGGTAAAAAAAATGAGCAATCTTAGTGAGACGGTCAACAAGGACCAAGATGGTGGTCATTTCCTTTGAGGGAGGTAAATCTACCACAAAGTCCATAGAAATTGAGGCCCATGGTCTTGATGGAACAGGGAGTGGCTGGAGCAACTGCAAAGGAGAAGCTCGGGGAGTCTTACTGTGTGCATAGGTCAGGCATGAGGCCACATAGTGTTTGACATCTTTCTTTTAGCTGGGCCACCAAAAGGAACATGACAAGAGCTCTTCTGTTTTGGAAATCCCAAAATTCCCAGCAAGTTTGAGTCATGAACCAACCTGAGGGCTTCAATCCGAGTAGATTCAGGTACATAGAGATTATGTGTATGAGTCCAAAAGCCATTCTTGTACACAAGGTTAATATCCATAGGCGGATGATTTACAAGAGGGTCATTTTCATACCCCTCCTTTAGGAGACTCAAGAATGTCTTGAAACCCGTGGCCCCTATGAAGTTCTTTTGAGGCAGGATAGTACATTCAGGGTTGTCTTCCTGGCATGATTCAGTCAACATCCTTGATAATGCATCGGCATTACCATTCCTTGACCCAGGTCGATACAAGATGTTAAAATTAAACCTGGAAAAGAACAGCGATCAACGTGCTTGTCTAGAAGACTTTCTCTTGGCAGAACGAATGAATTCTAAATTTTTATGATCAGTGAGAACAATTACTGGATGCTTAGCCCCTTCCAGCAGATGCCTCCATTCAGAAAAGGCTTCCTTAATTGCCAGTGACTCCTTATTCCCAATGTCATATATTCTTTTGGCTGATGACATTAAGCGAGAGAAATACGCACAAGGATGAAGCTGCATCTTTTCTCCTTTTTGCTGAGAAAGGATAGCTCCTACTGCAGAGTCTGAGGCATCCACTTTCGCTATAAAAGGAACTTCAGGATCAGGATGTACCAATTTTGGTGCAGAAGTGAAGAGAGTCTTTAGCTTAATAAAAGCAGTCTGTGCCTCAGCTGACCACATAAAGGGCATCCCTTTTTTTGTCAGCTGTGTAATTGATGCTATCACTTTAGAGAAGTTTCTTATGAAATTTCTGTAGAAGTTGGCAAAACCAACAAATCGTTGTATCTCTTTAACATTTCTAGGGGCAGGCCAATCCACCACTGCTTTGATCTTCTCAGGATCCATGCTTACTCCTTTAGGAGAAATAATATATCCCAGGAACTGCATCTGGGTTCGTTCAAACTCGCATTTCTCCAATTTAATATAAAGTTGGTGCTTCCTTAGCCTTTCAAAGACAGTGCAAACATGTTTGCGATGTTCCTCCAGGTTATTAGAAAAGATGAGAATATCATCCAGATAAGCAATCACAAACTGGTCCAATAGGTCTCCAAAAGCATCATTGATGAAGTGTTGGAAAGTGGCAGGGACGTTGCACAGGCCAAAAGGCATAACCAGGGACTCAAAATGGCCATATCTGGTTCTAAAGGCGGTTTTCCATTTGTCTCCTTGACGCATGCGGATGAGGTTATATGCCCCCCATAAGTCTAGTTTTGTGAAGACTTTGGCAGAGCGGAGTCTTTCCAACATTTCAGAGACTAGAGGAAGTGGATAGCTGTCATGTACCCGAAGGGAGACTGAATTGACGAGGTCGGCCTCTCTTGTATCTCCAGTCCAGGTCCCGCTGAGAGTGAAACAGAAGGAGCCAAGGAACAGGAGGCACACGAGTGCCTGCAGGTGGAAACCAGGAACCCTGTTGCAGGAAGTCGCAGCTGGTCGCAGGACTGTAGTTGCAGAGCAGGAAGTCGCAGCTGGTCGCAGGACTGTAGTTGCTGTGCAGGAAGTCGCAGCTGGTTGCAGACACTCAGGTAGTTGCGCTGGGCCAAGCTGGGCACCAGGGTGAGGTCACAGGGATAGCCGGGTTCGTCAACAGGTGGGCAGCAGGGTACCGGAACATCAGTCAGAGACGGGTCAGATGGGAAGCCGGGATCAGGAACCAGAGATCAGGTATAGCAGAGTTCAGAACCGGGTAAACAGGAGCCAAGGTCAGCAACGGGAATCAGGCAGAATAATACAGGTTCAGAGTAACAGGGACACAGCCGAAGACCAGTCAGCACCGATCAGTTGCTGGGGCCTCCTTTAAATAGGCCAACTGGCGCTAGGGCGCGCTCCTGCGAGTGCGCGCCACGCAAG